>NW_012115500.1:1525182-1538365 GCF_000951035.1 Colobus angolensis palliatus | reverse complement strand
CCAACAAAGAAAAAAAAAAAAAAAAGGCAAAAAAGGACATTACATAATGGGAATGGGATTAATGCAACAAGAAGAGCTAACTATCCTAGATATGTATGTACCCAATACAGGAGCACTCAGATTCATAAAGCAAGTTCTTAGAGATCTGCAAAGAGACTTAGACTCCCACACAATAATAGTGACAGACTTTAACACGCCACTGTTAATATTAGACAGATCTATGAGACAGAGAATTAACAAGGATATTCAGGACTTGAATGCAGCTCAGGACCAAGCGAACCTAATAGACAGCTACAGAACTCTCCACCACAAATCAACAGGATATACATTCTTCTCAGCACCACATAGCACTTATTCTAAAATCCACCACATAATTGGAAGTAAAACACTCCACAGCAAATGCAAAAGAATGGCAATCATAACAAACAGTCTCTCAGACCACAGTGCAATCAAATTAGAACTCAGGATTAAGAGACTCACTCAAAATTGCACAACTACATGGAAACTGAACAACCCGCTCCTGAATGACTGCTGGGTAAATATCAAAATGAAGGCAGAAATAAACACGTTGTTTGAAACCAATGAGAACAAAGACACAATGTACTAGAATTTCTGGGATACAGCTAAAGCAGTGTTTAGAGGGAAATTTATAGCACTAAATGCTCACAGGAGAAAGTGGGAAAGATCTAAAATCGGCCCCCTAACATCACAATTAAAAGAACTAGAGAAGCAAGAGCAAACAAATTCAAAAGCTAGCAGAAGACAAGAAATAACTAAGATCAGAGCAGAACTCAAGGAGTTAGAGACACAAAAAACCCTTCAAAAAATCAATGACTCCAGGAGCTGGAGTTTTTAAGGATTGACAAAATAGACTACTAACCAGACTAATAAAGAAAAAAAAAAGGAGAGAAGAATCAAATACACACAATAAAGTGTGATAAAGGGGATATCACCACTGATCACACAGAAATACAAACTACCATCAGAGAATACTATAAACATCTCCATGCAAGGAAAATCTAGAAGAAATGGATAAATTCCTGCACATATACATCCTCCCAAGACTAAACCAGGAAGAAGTCAAATCCCTGAATAGACCAATAACAAGTTCTGAAATTGATGCAGTAATTAATAGCCTACCAACCAAAAAAAGCTCAGGACCAGCCGAATTCACAGCCGAATTCTACCGGAGGTACAAAGAGGAGCTGGTACCATTCCTTCTGCAACTGTTCCAAACAATAGAAAAAGAGGGACTCCTCCCTAACTCATTTTATGAGGCCAGCATCATCCTGATACCAAAACCTGGCAGAGATACAACAAAAAAAAGAAAATTTCAGGCCAATATCCCTGATGAACATCTATACGAAAATCCTCAATAAAATACTGGCAAACCGAATCCAGCAGCACATTAAAAAGATTATCTGCCATGATCAAGTCGGCTTCATCCCTGGGATGCAAGGCGGGTTCAACATATGCAAATTAACAAACATAATCCATTACATAAACAAAACCAATGACAAAAACCACATGATTACCACAATAGATACAGAAAAAGCCTTCAGTAAAATTCAACACCACTTCATGCTAAACACACTCAATAAACTAGGTTCTGATGGAACGTACCTCAAAATAATAAGAGCTATTTATGACAAATCTATAGCCAATATCATACTGAATGGGCAAAAGCTAGACGCATTCCCTTTGAAAACTGGCACAAGACAAGGATGCCCTCTCTCACCACTCTTATTCAACATACTATTGGAAGTTCTGGCCAGGTCAGGAAAGAAAGAAATAATTGGTATTCAAATGGGAAGACAGGAAGTCAAATTATCTCTGTTTGCAGATAACATTATTGTATATTTAGAAAACCCCATCATCTCAGCCCCAAAGCTCCTTAAACTGATAAGCAACTTCAGCAAAGTTTCAGGATACAAAATCAATGTGCAAAACTCACCAGCATTTCTATACACAAATAAGAGACAGAGAGCCAAATCATGCATGAACTCCCATTCACAATTGCTACAAAGAGAATAAAATACCTAGGAATACAACTTACAAGGGATGTGAGGGATCTCTTCAAGGAGAACTGCAAACCGCTGCTCAAGAAAACAAGAGAAGACACAAACAAATGAAAAAATATTCCATGCTCATGGATAGGAAGAATCAACATTGTGAAAATGGCCATACTGCCCAAAGTAATTTATAGATTCAATGTTATCACCATCAAACTATCATTGACTTTCTGCATAGAATTAGAAAAAAACTACTTTAAATTTCATATGGAACCAGAACAGAGCCCGTATAGCCAAGACAATCCCAAGCAAAAAGAACAAAGCTGGAGGTATCACAATACCTGACTTCAAACTATACTACAAGGCTACAGTAACCAAAACAGCTTGGTACTGGTACCAAACCAGATATATAGATCAATGGAATAGAACAGAAGCCTCAGAAATAACAACACACATCTACAACCATCTGATCTTTGACAACCTTGACAAAAACAAGCAATGGGGAAAGGATTCCCTGTTTAATAAATGGTGTTGGGAAAATGACTAGCCATATGCAGAAAACAGAAACTGGACCCCTTCCTCATACCTTATACAAAATTAACTCAGGACGGATTAAAGATTTAAATGAAGACCATAAAACCCTAGAAGAAAACCTAGGCAAAACCATTTAGGACATAGGCATGGGCAAAGACTTCATGACTAAAGCACCAAAAGCAATGGCAAGGAAAGCCAAAATTGACAAATCGGGTCTAATTAAACTAAAGAGTTACTGCACAGCAAAAGAAACTATTATCAGAGTGAACAGGCAACCTACAGAATGGGAGAAAATTTTTGCCATCTATCCATCTGACAAAGGTCTAATATCCAGAATCTACAAGGAACTTACACAAATTTACAAGAAAAAACACTAACAACCCCATCAAAAAGTGGGCGAAGGATATGAACAGACACTTTTCAAAAGAAGACATTTATGCAGCCAACAAACATATGAAAAAAGCTCATCATCACTGGGCATTAGAGAAATGCAAATCAAAACCCCAGTGAGATACCATCTAATGCCAATTAGAATGGCAATCATTTAAAGTCAGGAAACAACACATGCTGGAGAGGATGTGGAGAAATAGGAACACTTTTACACTGTTGGTGGGAGTGTAAATTAGTCAACCATTGTAGAAGACAGTGTGGTGATTCCTCAAGGATCTAGCACTAGAAATACCATGTGACCTACCAATCCCATTATGGGGTATATATACCCAAAGGATTATAAATCACTCTACTATAAAGGTACATGCACACATATGTTTATTGCAGCACTATACACAATAGCAATGACTTGGAACCAACCAAACTCCCCATCAATGACAGAGTAAAGAAAATGTGGCACATATACACCATGGAATGCTATGCAGCCATAAAAAAAGAACGAGTTCATGTCTTTTGCAGGGGCATGGATGGAGTTGGAAACCATCATTCTCAGCAAACTAACACAGGAACAGTAAACCAAACACCGCATATTCTCACTCATAAGTGGGAGTTGAACAATGAGAACATATGGGCACAGAGATGGGAACATCACACATTGGGGCCTGTCAGTGGTGGAGGGCAGGGGGAGGGATGGCATTAGGAGAAAATACCTAATGTAGATGACGGGTTGATGAGTGTAGCAAACCACCATGGCACATGTGTACCAGTGTAGCAAACCTGCATGTTCTGCACCTGTATCTCAGAACTTAAGTATAATTTTAAATAAATAAATAAAGCACAGTGCTGTCTACCTCCTGCTAAGCCACATGTTCCAGGAGAGGTAAGTAGCATGTTATGCTGACAATGGGAAATGATTTAAAGTTACCATCCAGACAAATCATCCCTGGAAGGAATTAAAAAAAAAAAAAAAAAAGCTACTTTTGCTTCATATTGTGAGAATTATCTAGATTATTCCTCCAATTCCATATTTTGCCTTAGGAATAAGGGTTTCTACTGAGAAGCCTCTCTGCTGCAACAGTTCTACCTTTAGACCCAGAAACCATGGTAACCAACTGCCACAGCAAAGGCAACTTCCTGTGCCACTGTGTATTTTCTAGATCTTTACAGCTGAGACTTAAAACACTGCTGTATAATCAGCCAATCCCTCAGACTCTGCAGTCAGCTTGTTGCCCTTTATTGATATGACTGGCATCATTAATTTTTGGACTAATATGCATATAAGGCAACATTGTGCATAGAAGGGATTAACTACGTGCTGTTGCCTTTTGCTATCATTAGGTGACAAACTCTAGTAGCTCTATTTTATTGTTTTAATTAAATTCCCAGAAGGCAGAGAAAAGTGAGAAGATATCATGTCCTGAACATAAAAACAGATGCTCTTATCTTTTCTAAATATGATATTTATATTGTTCTCAGAGAGGAATATCCCAGGGATTATCTGTCATGTTAGCCATATATAAAATAAAGAATGGGTTTCAAGAAACAGTATGTGCATATATGTATGTGAGTATGTGTCAGGAGAGGGTGATAGAGAGAGAGAATTTTGTTAAGTCAAATACCAATGAAATGTAGATAACAGTTTTATCATTTGGGGGTTCCTCAAATTATAATGTGTCATTAAATAAACTCCATTAAATAAGCATGTAAATCTCCCATTTATAGCACCGAAAACATTGGAAGGTAGAGTGTAAAATAGTTTAAAGAAAATATTCTAGATGAACTATCTCATTCTTCTGCTATATGCTGGCTTTGCAACCTCTGGAAGGCTGCCTACCATCAGTACTGTGCCATCTTTGCTTCATCAGTTCTAAAATAGGCTCTGCTTCGTCAGTTCTAAAATGGGGGTAATAGTAGTTCCTATATCTTTGGACTGTCAAGAGGATCAAATGAGTTAACATACATAATTAATAAATGTGTCTAGAATTTAGTGTTTCATAAACCTATGCTATGATCATAATAATCATCATTTATTTTACCATTATTAAATAACTTCTCTGATATAAAATTGAATTTCAAAAGTAAAACAAATAATTGAAGACTAAGTTAAATACATAAACGAATAAGTGCCGAAGAAAAGAAAACAGATACACAATAGCTTCAAATCATTTTTTTAAAAATTGCCTTTTTAACTAGAAAGGCTCTAAAAAATAATTCAATGCTTATGCTACATTGTACAACTTTGGACACCCAGAAGCAAGGAAGAACACTAGCTAACTCACGATCCTGGAACTTTTCTAGGTTGGGAGAGGCAGGTTGGGAGAGGTCACTGACTCAGGTTTCCTAATCTCTAGTTTATTTCTACTCCATCACACTAATCCCTTTTATAATCCTTATTCCATAGGTTAGCTATGTTAAATTCAGCTTTCCAGAGATGTCATTTAACTTGCCATATTAATAAATATGGTACATAGGTCTTCTTGTTACTGGATCCGTTCATGTGTGTATATGGAAACCTTAAGTAAGTGCATAAGTGTGTATGTTGTGTATATTTTCTATTCTTTAATAGGTGATAATGACAAAATAAATGTCTTAACTTGCTGAAGCTGCATTATATTTTTCAAAGTTATCAGTAAGTACAATTGTTTGGCTAAGAACATTGGCCAGGAGCATCAGCTTTGAAATTCAACAGACTGACAGTCAAGGCTTAAATCATGACTCTGCATTTTAAAAGTTGTGCCTAAGTTTCATCATTTGTAAAATTAGGATTAATAATATCTCCCTCAGAGCTTTACTGTAAAGGTAAAATAAGGTAAAATAGATATTGCCCTTAAAGTGCCTTACAAATAGTAAAAAATTAGCCATAATTCCTTTGTTGCAGAAGAATTATGATTTAGGATCTTTTACTATACTATTTCTTAGTTAACTTTGCCAATATCTCTACACACAGAGATTTTCATTTTTTATTACTAGTTTTTACATACAGTTAGATCCAAAACAAGAACATTTGGTGAAATCTAAGAAATCTAAGGGGTATAGGAAATACTAGGCTTTCTGGAGATCTCTGTTGACTCCTGAACTTCTCCATACCCACAGGTCTAGGGGGCCTACCTTGGTTACATAGATGAAGCATCCAGAGATCTTTTCATTTCCCAGCCCTCATGCCAATTAAGTATGAATTTCTGAGATGGAACCCAGGCATGAGTAGATTACAAAGCTCTTTGGGTGTTTCCAATATGTCTCTAAGGATAAGAACTATTTTAATAATTATATGATATTTGATATGTAAACATTGTACCTGATCGAACCAATCTATGAGTTCTATGTAAATCAGACACCGCCTCCTCAAACCTGACTGTAAAATCCAGCATATCCGCCACCGGCTGGCCTTTTCTTCTTGGCAGTCCCCTCTCTCACTAGGGAGAGCGAGCTATTTTTCTTTCTCTTTCTTCTGTTTATTCAATCTCCGCTCCTAAACTCCTCGTGTGTGTCTATGTCCTAAATTTTCCTGGCACAAGACGATGAACCCAGAAAATGTACCCCAGAAAATGTAGGTGCTTCACCACCACCGCCATCCCCTATCTGTCCTCTAATGAGAAGCTGATATTTCTAAAGCATAAACCTGACCAAGCTGCTCCATAGCTTAAGCTCTTTACTTCCAGTTTCTAGAAATCAAGGCAAATTTTCACTCTGTATACCTGTTTTTGTACTGTTTCTGCCCCAGAATGCTCTTCCTACTCTTGTTCATGAGAAAAATTTTGGTGAAGAGAAAATAGTTCCTCACTTTAACACTTGTGGGGAATGAAGGTTGATTACTTTCTATATTTCAGGGATTAAGGTGATTGTCTGTTTGATTAGTTTATTTTATTAAACAAATTTGCTGTTTAGCCAGTGTGTCATGAAAACCTTTCAATAATATTTCAACACTACTCTCAGAATTAAGGATGGTATAGGAAATAAGAAGCTTCTAAACCATGTATGAATCTTGAATAGAATGTGGTAGACAGAATTTTAAGGTGACCCCAAGATTCCTGGTGCCTTGTGTACATATACCTTCTCTGAGTTATTCAATCCAACACTAATCTAGGCACTGCTGTCCCTAGAGTTTTGCAAAGAGAGTCAAGATTCCGAATCAGCCAATCTTAATATAAGGAGATTATCTGATGGACATGACCTAGTCACATGAGCTCTTCAAAAACAAATCTCTAGCAAATGGCAGAGGAGGAAGTCAAAGATTCAGAGCACAATAAAGATTTGATCAACACATATCCCTGGCTTGTAGATGGAGGGAATAGCTTAGCAAGGGATGCGAGTGATCATTAGGAGTTCAGAGGAGCTCCCAGCTCCCAGCCAGCCAGGAAACGTGGATCTCAGTTTTAGAGCCAAAAGGAATGAATTTTTGCCAATGGTAAGAATGAGCTTGGAAGAGGATTTTTCCCCAGAGCCTTCTGAAAAGAACCTCACGTGGCCTCATCTTGGTTTCAGCCTCATGAAACTCTGAGCAGAGAATGCAGCCATGCCATGCCAGACTTCTGACCTACAAAACTGTGAGCAAATATGGCTGCTCTTTTATGCCACTAAGTTTGTGGCAATTCATTACACAGGGTAATTCAATACAAGGGATTTTGCAATACATTGAAAACAGCTGTTCTCTATTATCCTTTCCTTAACCTCCTTCTCTTTACTTCATGGACCTGGCTAAAAGAGCCCTTGTTTGTATTATTTTAATTGAAAGTAAATAATTATTTTAAATATGCCAGAAGTGACTCCTAAAAAAGCAGTAGTACTCCCGTGTGCATGCACATATGTCCTTGTTCTCTACCATGCCAGTTCTCACCATGTCCAAATTCAAACCCAGACAGAGTACGAGTGGTGTGCAGAGTGACTTAGAGAACCATTAAGAAACTTACCCAAGGTAGCCAGGTGCGGTGGCTCACGCCTGTAATCCCAGCACTTTGGGAGGCTGAGGCAGGCAGATCACCTGAGGTCAGCAGTTCGAGACCAGCCTGACCAACATGGTGAAACCCCATCTCTATCAAAAATACAAAAATTAGCCAGACGTGGTGGCGGGTGCCTGTAATCCCAGCTACTCGGGAGGCTGAGGCAGGAGAATTGCTTAAACCTGGGAGGTGGAGGCTGCAGTGAGCTGAGATCACACCACTGCACTCCAGCCTGGGTGATAGAACAAGACTCCATCTCCAGGAAAACAAAAGTAAGAAAAAGAAAGAGAAAGAGAGAGAGAGAGAGAGAGAGAAAGAAAAACCCAAGATAACAGTAAATGATAAAACTCGGACTTACATGCCATTTTGAATTTAACTCTAGCTCTGTTCCCAATTGTGTTGATATTGTGTAGATTTCTTTTTTCTGGATCAATAACAGTCATTCTCAACTTGACTGTACCTTAGAATCACCTTGGAGCTTCGCAAAAATTCCTGATGGCCAGACAACACTCCCAACTAATTTTGTCAGAATAGCAAGCACTGTTCCGAGATATCAGTATTTTGTAAACATCCCAGGAGATTCTAATGCACAACGAAGTTTCAGAATTACTAGTCTATAAAAGAAGACTTAGACTGCCAGTTCTAATAGTCTATAAGTTTATGCTTACTAAACACAAATATTAATATTATCAGACAGGGTCTCCCTATGTTGCCCAGGGCTAGAGAGCAGTGACTGTTAACAGGTGCAATCATAGTTTACTGTAGTGTCAAACTCTTAGCCTCAAGCAATCCTCTCACCTAAGCTGCCTGAATAGCTGAGACTATAAACACAACTATAAATTCACAAGCAATATTTTAATGATGATGAGAAGGAAGGGATAAATTACTATTTAAGTCTACCATTTCCTGCAGCTGTTTCTGTCCCCAAGTGAGTTGGAATAATTTCAATCCAGAGGACATGCCCATTTCATTCTTTTAGCAGCTTTGGATATAAAAGCTCATCTTTTATGTATATGATTTTGAGACAGAGGAATACAAAACAAAAGGGGAAAGAGCACGGTAGGGGACAGGGAAGAAGAAGAAGAAGAAAGAGGAAGAGGAGGAGGAGGAGAAGAAGGAGGAGGAAGAGGATTGAGGGGGAGAGGGAGAAGCAAAGGGAGAGTGAGGAAGAGGGGAGGGGAGGGAGAGGATGGGGAGGGGAAGGAGGAGAAAGAAGAGAAAAATATACATGCATACAGATAAATGATAGATTAATTAGGTATGTAGATACTGGAAATAAGAAATATTAGCCAATGACATATCCCTGATAGTGAACTAAAGGACTTTTAAGTCCTGAGATGTAATTACAGGTGTCCAATTGTCAAACCTTCAGTAAATGTGACTATGACATAAAAAGCCTTGTGGGAAAAGGAGTGTTTTAGGGACAACAAGAAAAATGGTGGTTCTTCTTAACTTGGGAGGTACAAGTAGAGAGCACAAAGCAGCTCTGTGTAGTGAGACTCAATTGATGTTAATAACTCCTAGGGGAAAAAAATTGGATCAGTTACCATGAGAAAACAAGTACTTTGAAATTCCTGGGATTCTTAGGAGGGCAATGGCATTTTTACTGAACATAGGTTGGGGGATCTAGAGTGTATGTCACTCCTCCCAATGCTTCAGTTTCCTAATCTGTAAAATGGATTCAATCAATGGAACCCACTTCATAAGTTTTTTTGAAGGTGAAATGATTTCAAAGTTATAAATCACTAAAAATCATATTCAGCATGTAGGGTTAAGTAAATGTTTATTAAATAAAAATAAAATAAATATCAAAACATTATTAAAAGAACATAGTGTTGGAAGAGAACTAGGCAAATAAATCAAAATAAATTTATATCTAAAAATAGACTTGGGGATATGTAATCATTTGGCATATGGTGAAGCTCACATTTCACTTCAGTGAGAAAAGAATGGCATATTAAATGAGTGGTGTCAACTGTTCCCCTCTGATTTTTCTTCCCTATTTTTGGTGAACTAAAGCTGTGAAAAAAGACACTGAATTCAGATTGACCTCACTCCCTCTCAAGCATTGATACAACTGAATAATGTCTACATATAATTTATCAAAAAAATACATTTATTTCTTATAGTTCTAGAGGCTGAAAGTCCAAAGTCAGGGGCCCCCATCTGCTAAGGGATTTCTTGTTATGTCATACTATGGCAGAAATGAATGAGAGAATGAGAGAGAGAGCAAGAGGGAGCTGAACTCACTTATATAAAAAGCCCAATCTTGCAATAAGTAACCCACTCCTGAGATAATGACATTAATCCTTTCATGAGGGTGGAACCCTCATGGCATAATCAGTTCTTAATGGTCCTGTTTCATAGTACTGCTACAATAGCAATTACATTTCAACATAAATTTTACACCGAACATTTAAACCATCCCTAGCACCTCACAACTTGTGTCTTCTCATATACAAAATACATTCATTTTATGCCAATAGCCCCAAAAGTCTTACTCATTTCAGCACCAACTCAAAAGTCCAAAGTCCAGAGTCTCATCTGAATCAAATGTGAGTGATACTCAAGGCATGATTCATCTTTAAACAAATTTCTCTCCAGCTGTAAGCCTGTGAAATTAATAATTACATGCTTCCAAAATAGCCAAGATATAGGATAACCATTGTCATTTCAAAAGGGAGAAGTAGGCAAGATAAAAAGGGTAGCTGTAACAAGTAAGTCCAAAATCCAACAAGGAAAATAACACTAAATTGTAAATCCGAAGAATAATCTTATTGGATTCCATGTTCCCTATTCTGGGCACTCTGGGCAGCGGTTGGGCCCCCAAGGCCTCAGGCAGCCCCACCATGGGGCTTTGCTAGGCTCAGTCTACCCAGCAGCTCTCATGGATTAGAGTCTCATGCCTGTGGCTTTCCCCTGCTAGGAGTTGCATGCTGGTAGCTCTACAGTCCTGGGGATTTGACAGCTGCCCCACTCCCACAGCTCCCAGTAGGTGCTGCCCAAGTGGGGACTCTGCAGTGACCACAACCCCACAGTTCTGCTGGGCATTGCCTTGGTGGTGGCTGTCTGTGGTGGCACCACCCCTGAGACATTTCTGCCTGTGCCCAGGCTGTCTATGACATCCTTTGAAATCTAAATGGAAAAAGTTACAGCTCTTGTATTCTGCCGGTCTACAGAATTAGTACCACATAGACATTGACAAGGTTTATGTCTTATACCTTCTGGAGTGGTTGATTGAGCTGTACTGGGCCCGCTTGAGCCAAAAAAAAAAAAAAAAAAAAAAAAAAGGGGGCAGCTAAGGTGTGTGCTGCACCAGAATTTGAGGACCAAAATCTGGGATAGCCCTGTACAGCAAATCCTGAGCTCCCTTGGGTGCCTCTCTGGAAACTTTGCCCTCAAGGTCATAGCTTGCCTGGAGGATCTCTGAAATGCCGTCTGGGTCATTCTCCCATTGTCTTGAAAACTAGCCCCTGGCTCTCCTCTATCCATACCAATCTCTTTAGCAAATAGTTGCTTGGCTAGACCCTTGGTTTGCTCTTCTAAAGCAAATGTAAAAATCCTTTTCACTGTTTACATGGCTGTGATAGTTAATACTGAGTGTCAACTTGGTTGGATTGAAGGATTTGGCCTTCCTGGGTGTGTCTATGAGGGTGTTACCAAAAAGATTTACATTTGAGTCAGTGGAATGAGAAAGGCAGGCCCACCCTCAACCTGGGAGGACACAATCTATTCAGCTGCCAACCCAGCCAGAATAAAAGCAAGCAGAAGAATGTTAAAAGACTAGACTGGCTTAGCCTCGTAGCTTACATCTTTCTCCCATGCTGGATGCTTCTGCTTTCAAATGGCAGACTCCAAGTTTTTCAGCTTTGGGACTGGACTAGCTTCCTTGCTCCTTAGCTTGCAGATGGCCTATTGTGGGACCTCCGCTTGTGAACATGTGAGTCAATACTCCTTAATAAACTCCCCTTTACATATACCTCTATCCTATTGGTTCTGTCCCTCCAGAAAACCCTGACTAATACAATGGCTAAGCTCCAAATTTCTCAAATTTTTCTGCTCTGCTTCCCTTTTGCTATAAATTCTGTCTCTAATATCTCTCCTCTCACATCATATTGTATGCAGTTAAAATTAGCCATGCAGCTCCTTCAATGTTTTGCTTAGAAATTTCTTCTGACACACATTCTAGTTCATTACTCTTAAATTCTGTCTTCCATAGAGTCCTAGGACATGGACACAATTCTGCTAAGTTCCTTACAACTATCACAAGAAGAAATTTTATGCCAGTTTACAATACTTTGTTCCTGATTTCCATTGAGACCTCATCAGAATGGCCTTTACCATTCGTGTTTCTACCAACATTCTAATCATGACCAATTAAGTAATATCTAAGAAGTTCCATTTATTCTCAACTCTCACCAGAATCACTCTTACTGATCTTTTTATAGCAATCTAGGCTTTTTATAGCCTGCTTCTCAAAATTCTTCTAGCATCTATCCATTACCTACTTTCAAAGTCACTTCAACATTTTTAATAGCAATAGCCCTACTTCATGGTACCAATTTTGTGTCTTAGTCCATTTTCTGCTGGTACAGCATGGTACATGAAACTAGGCAATTTACAAAGAACAGATAGTTATTTCTTACAGTTCTGGCCGCTGAGAAGCCTAAGTTGAGGTGCCTGCATCTTGTGAGGGCCTTGCTGCTGTGTCATCCCAGGGCAGAAGGCAGAAGAGCAAGAGAACATGAGAGAGACAGTAAGAGGGTTGCAACCTCACTTTTATAACAAGTCTACTCTCACAATAACTAACCCATTCCTGCAATAATAATGTGCTCCTGTGATTATGACATTAATAAATTTATGAGGAGGACAGAGACCTTGTTACCTAATCACCTGTTAATAGTCACCTCACAAGTGTACTGTCACAAAGACTAACCCATTCCTACAGTAATAATGTGCTTCTGTGATTATTACATTAATCAATTTTTGAGGAGGACAGAGACTTGTGAACTAATCACCTATTAACAGTTGTCTCTCTTAATGCTGTCACAATGACAATTAAATTTAACAAGTTTTGGAGGGAACATTCAAAACATAGCACCTACTATCCCTATCTTCTTTCATATACATGATAAAGGCATAACTATTTCCAAGAGCTATGAAAAACATCTTACCTAGTATGCACTAGCCTCATATTGTAAAGAATACAATTATTAAATAAAAATAAAATGTCGGCTGGGCGCAGTGGCTCAAGCCTGTAATCCCAGCACTTTGGGAGGCCGAGACGGGTGGATCACGAGGTCAGGAGAT
>NW_012115500.1:1435369-1524917 GCF_000951035.1 Colobus angolensis palliatus | reverse complement strand
TAGATACCAAGATTAAATGTTTAAGTGGTATTTTTAAATAGTATTCCAGAAATACTTTGTTATGTTTGACTGCTGCCTTTTATCTTTTTCTGTCGCAATACCCTCCCACCCTCACCTAGGTAATTTTGCACTGAAGGTTGTGATAAACCTAATATTATTCTCAGCTCCTATGAGGTTGCAGTTTCCCAGTGTTTTCTCTTCCCCTGGCCTCTTAGTGCACCCTGCTGGACTTCCTCAGGAACACCACCTGCTCTTAGACTGCCACATGAGAACAAGTCTCATTTATATACTCGAAATGACACATACACATTAACAGATGCATCATAGTCTCTAATGCTAAGATCCCACAAATATTTTCCTTCTTTTTCTTGGTTCACAGACTGACCCAGCTAATATTTAGATGTCAGCAATTTCTGCAAGATTGTGCTTTCTTAGTGCTATGAACTGAATGTTTGTGTTCCCCCAAAATCTATATGTTGAAACCTGATTCCCCCATGTGATGGTATTTGGAGGTAGGGTCTTTGGGAGGTAATTAGGTCATGAGAGTAAAGCCCTTATAAGTGGGATTAGTGTTCTTAAAAGAAAAGAACTTTCAGTCATGTAAGGACATAGAGAGAAAGCAGCTGTCTACAAGTTGAGAAGTGGGCTGTCACCAGACACTAGATCTGCTAGCTCCTTGATCTGGGACTTCCCAGTCTGTGGAACTGTTAAGAAATAAATGTTTGCTGTTTAAGCCACCTAGCCCGTGGCATTTTTGTTATAGCAGCCCCAACTGACTAAGAGCCCAGTTAACTTCAAGTTTCTGAAAGCTAAAGTCATTTCTATGTGTTATGTAGAGCACAAACAGGTGCTTCTAGACTCAGTCTGTCAGATAGTCTAGTGGCACTGTGATAGCAACAAGAATTCTAACCCTGCCAGTAAACTTCCTGGTCACCAGTGATGGTGAAGATACTACTCTTCTTGTCCTCTAGTACTAAGAGCATTATGTTCCCCTGCTTGCCTTTCTACCTGAAATCCCAAAACAATCTCTTTTAAACTGGTAGTCCTCCTCATACCCTCATCTGTCTTAGTCCATTCTGTGCTGCTACAACAAAATTCCTAAGATTAGGTAATTTATAATAAACAGAAATGTATTGGTTCACACTTCTGGAGGCAGGAAAATTTGAGATCAAAGGGCCGGCATCTGGTGAGGGCCTTCTTGCTGTATTATCAACATGGTGGAAGGTGGAAAGGCAAGAGTACAAGAGAGGGAATCCACTCCCACAAGCCCTTTTTATAACAGCATTAATCTGTTCATAAGGGCAGAACCCTTGTGATCTAAACAACTTTCATTAAGCCCCACCTCCCAATACTGTTGCACTGGGGATTAAGTTTCCAACATATGAATTCTGGGGCACACATTCAAACCATAACATCATCCATTCTTCAGTTGCTGTAAAATTTGTTCTTCTGGTAGCTCACTGAAGGGTGCCATTTTCTTGCCCTCCTCTAACCATTTCCCTTACTCAGCTAATGATGACTTCAATTTTGTTTAATAGCTGCCTAGAGAATCTGGCATAATTCACTTTCTCTGCATGCTTTGCTTATGCTAATGCTGCATGTTGGCTAATTTCCTAATGATCCTCACAATCACATAATATTAAAATTTGTTATAGATACAATAAAGAGTTGTAAGACCAGAGTTTACTAAACACAGATACTGTTCCTTGTCCCGTACTAAGTTCTGCTCATACAATTAAACACATATCTGTACTTCATCCCAGATACTGCAGAGAACTCAAATAAGTATTGTAGCAATAAGTTCTCAAGAACGTATAACTCTAAAGGGGAAAAAAACCCTAATATTTAGTGAGCACCTAACATGCATTATTGTCACAATAAATCTACAAAATAATTATGATTTCACTCGTTACAAATGAAAAGAAAACTGAAGGCCAAAAAGATTTTTAAATTTGCCCAATGTTCCGGGGTGAGAAAAGACGGAATTGTGATGAAAAGTATTTAACACTATGATAATCCCATATTGTACTGAGAAATGAGTGAAGTATTCAATTCACCATAATATAGACAAAAAAAGACAAGTGACATGTAGGGACAAAATTATTTGTATATTTAATGGATGAAGAAATCACATCTGGTAAAGGGAACTAAAAAGGCTTCAGAGAAGGAATTATATTTAAGAAAGGGCTGGAAGAAAGATCAAGACTTCAAAGGCCAATCTGGAGGAAAATGAGACAGTACTGCAAAAATACTCCTAGAACTTACAGGTGAGTTTAACATAATCACAAGGCCGGGCGCAGTGGCTCAAGCCTGTAATCCCAGCACTTTGGGAGGCCGAGACGGGCGGATCACGAGGTCAGGAGATCGAGACCATCCTGACTAACACAGTGAAACCCCGTCTCTACTAAAAAATACAAAAAACTAGCCGGGCGAGGTGGCGGGCGCCTGTAGTCCCAGCTACTCGGGAGGCTGAGGCAGCAGAATGGCGTGAACCCGGCAGGCGGAGCTTGCAGTGAGCTGAGATCCGGCCACAGTACTCCAGCCCGGGCGACAGAGCGAGACTCCGCCTCAAAAAAAAAAAAACATAATCACAAGATACTAAGTGAAGACACAAATATTCATAGTATTTCTGTATTTTAGCAATATATATTTGTAAGCTGATTTTAAAAGCACTACCATGTATAATAGGTTCCTCAAAAGTGAAATAAGTATATGTCTAACAGAACATTTTCTAGATCTGTATGCTGAAAACTACAGAATGTTAATGAAAGACATTAAAGAAAATCTAAATAAATAGAAAGACATACAATGATAAAGATCTGAAGACTCAACATAGTAGAGATGTCAATTATCCCCAAATTGATCTGTAGATGTAATACAATGTCAATAAAAATTACAGCTTTTTTTTTTTTGTGGCTATAGAAGAGTTAATTCTAAAATGTATATGGAAAGACAAAGTAACTAGAATAGCTAAAATAATTCTGAAAAAAAGAATAAATTTATAGAAATCACTCTCGTATATTTTAAGACTTTAGAGTAATCAAGAGAGCATGATATTAGCATATGTGTAGACAAAGATCAGTGGAACAGAATAGAGAACCCAGAAATTGACCCAAATAGATTTGGCCCATAAATTTTTGACAAAAGTGCAAAAGCAATTCAATGGAGGAAGGATATACTTTCAACAAATAGTGCAAAGAGTGATGGAACAATTGACATCAATATGCAGAAGGAAAAAACAAATAAAATGTTGACCTAAAATCTGAAGGGAACGTTTTAGAGAAAATTGTACAGCCATCTTATTTAATCTTTTAAATCTTGAGTCATCACCCTCTAAATTACGTATTATGATATGAGAACAACCAGAACTACAATTTGCTAAGATATTTGAATTGTTTGTCTAAGTTGTAACTTTAAGCAATATTAATTGGTCGCCATTAAAACCAAAATTTGAAAGAAAACAACAGACAATTAAAAAACAAAAATTTTCATTAGTGAAGAGAAATGCCTTCTAATTTAATACACTGTGTTCTTAAGTTGAAAAACTCATTTCCCCAGAGAAGTTTTAAAAGTGTCAGTGCAAACTTGGTGTTCTAATTGTAATTCCATATTATATTTACTTTGTATTGTTCTTCAAAACTGAAATGTGTTTACAACCTGGGTCTACAAATATTTATATTATTTTGCTTTAAAACTTAATTGGACAAAGAAAATGGGAAGATTAATATGTAAGTTGGTAAAGTATTGGGAATCTTTCAAGAGTTTATTATCTGCCGGGCATGGTGGCTCACATCTGTAATCCCAGCATTTTGGAAGGCTGAGCCAGGTGGATCACTTGAAACCAGCAGTTTGAGACCAGCTGGACAATATAGCAAAACCCCAATTCTACAAAAAAAAAAAAAAAATTATTATCAACTGACAAAAATGTGACCATTTTGCTGTAAAATTAGAGGATAAATTATAAAATATCTTTAAGATGAGCTGTGGTGAAATACTGTTCATTTATAACTAATAAAAACATTATAACAGCTTTATTGAGATATAATTGCCATATAATAAGCCCCACATACTTGTATACAATTTCATAGGTATTGACATATTTGTATACCTAAGAGTTGACTACCACAATTAAGATAGTGAACCCAGCCATCAACCGCAAAAGTTTCCTTGTTCCCCTTTTGATCCTCACTTCTGTCCTACCTAGCCTCAGGCAACCACTAATCTATGTTCTGTTACTATGGATTTTTTTGTTGTTTGTAGAATTTAACAGGATAGAATCATACTGCATATATTCATTTGTATCTGGTTCTTTCACTCAGTACAATTATTTTGAGATTCATCTATTCTGCCGCTTGTATCAATAGTTTATTCTTTTTCTTACTGAGTAGTATTCAATAGAATGGATATACTGCAATAGTAGTTACCCGCCGGTGGACTTCTGAGTCTTTTCTACTTTTCAGTGCTAATCACTAATAAAACTGCAATAAAAAAGAAAATGTTGACCTAAACCTCACATCTTACCTTCAAAATGTAAAACATAAAACTATAAAACGTTTTTAGAGGAACACATATGAGAAAATCTTCATAAACTGTAGTTAGGCAAAGAATTCTTAGACATGACACCAAAAACATGATCCATGAAAGAAAAAACTTGATAAACTGGAATTCATTAAAATAAAAAATGTTGCCAGGTGCGGTGGCTCACACCTGTAATCCCAGCATTTTGGGAGGCTGAAGCAGTTGGATCACTTGAAGCCAGGAGTTCAAGACCAGCCTGGCCAACACGGCAAAACCCCATCTCTACTAAAAATGCAATAATTAGTCAGGCATAGTAGCACTCACCTGTAACTCCAGCTACTTGGGAGGCTGAAGCACAAGAATTGCTTGAACCTGGGAGATGGAGGATGCAGTCAGCTGAGATGGCACCACTGCACTCCAGCCTGGGGGACAGAGCAAGACTCATCTCTAAATAAATAAATAAATAAATCGTCTATTTTGTCAAAAGCCTTATGCTTAGTGAAAGAAAGCCGTACTGAAAAGGTAACATTCTATTTAATCTATCTATGTATTTATCTGATTCCATTTATGTGATATTCTTAAATTGTATTAAATATTTTTAAGTGATAAAACTATAGTTACAGAAAATATGGAGAACACATGGACACAGGGAGGGGAACGACACGCACTGGGGTCTGTGGAGGGGGCAGCAGAGGAGAGAGAGCATCAAGATAAATAGCTAATGCATGCTGGGCTTAATACCGAGGTGACTGGTTGATAGGTGCAGCAAACCACCATGGCACACATTTACCTGTGTAACAAGCCTGCACATCCTGCACATGTATCCTGTAACTTAAAATAAAATAAAATAAATTTTTTTTAATATTTAAATTTTTTTAAACTATAGTTACAGAAAATAAATTAGCTTGCCAGAGGTTATGGATAAAGTGAGGGTGTGATGTTATAGGGATACCATGAAGGCATTTGAGGGGTGATGAAACTTCTTTATATTCGGATTGTGGTGTGATCTTATGCATCTATATATTTGTTAAAATTCATAGAACTGTACACCAAAGAAGCCTATTTTTAAAGTAAAGTTAGAGACTGAGCAGTGGCTCATGCCTGTAATCCCAGCACTTTGGGAGGCAGAGGTGGGTGCATCACTTGAGTTCAAGAGTTCAAGACCAACCAGGGCAACATAGAGAGACTTAGTCTCCACAAAAAATAAACAAGAAATTAGCAAGGTACAGCGGTGCATGCCTGTAGTCCCAGCTACTTTGGAGGCGGAGGTGGGAGGATCTCTTGAGCCCAGGGAGGTTGAGGCTGCAATGAGCCATGATCGCACACTGCACTCTAGCCTGGATGACAGAGCAAGAGTCTGTCTCTAAATAAGTAAATAAATAGTGAGATAAGAAAAGAAGAGAGAGGCCAGGTGCAGCACCTCACATCTGTAATCCCAGCCCTTTGGGAGGCCAAGGCAGGTCGATCACCTGAGGTCAGGAATTCAAAACCAGCCTGGCCAACAAAATGAAACCCCATCTCTACTAAAAATAAAAAATAAAAAAAAATTAGCCCGGCGTGGTGGCGCATGTCTGTAGTCCCAGCTACTCAGGAGGCTGAGGCAGGAGAATCGCTTGAACCCGGAAGGCAGAGGTTGCGGTGAGCTGCGATCCCGCCACTGCCCTCCGGTCTGAATGACAGAGCAAGATGCTGTCTCAAAAAAAAAAGAAAAAAAAGAAAAGAAAAGAAAAGAGAGAACCATGAATTAGCCTATTATAGATGAAAGGCAGTAGAATAGATACAGCGACTAGTGGGAGATAGAATGGGATGAAGTATTGGCATCAGGTTCAAAACTCTCATAAGTAGAGTAGAGGCTGTTGTGACCTTCATGTGCCAGAGCTACCTGGTTTCCTTCTCTGCAGTCAAGGTTTCTTTCTCCCTTCCTCACTTTGCCCTGGAAGCAGATATTCAAATAGCCCAATTTCCTTCCTCTCTTTATGAACTGCACATTCAAAAAGATCTGACGCCTCGCCTGCTCTTGTTAGGAGAAAGATGAGAAACATTACTCATAGAGATCCTAAAGGAAGATCAAGGCCTGAGTGGAGGAACACAAGATATGTTTGGCCACTGCAAGTATTTCAGCAAGATTAGCAAATGCCTAAGAACAGTGGAGAATTAAAACTTCCCAGCATTTTAGAGGCCGAGGCGGGCAGATCACGAGGTCAAGAGATGGAGACCATCCGGGCTAACGCGGTGAAACCCCGTCTCTACTAAAAACTACAAAAAATTAGCCGGGTGTTGTGGCGGGCGCCTGTAGTCCCAGCTACTGGAGAGGCTAAGGCAGGAGAATGGCGTGAACCCGAGAGGCAGAGCTTGCAGTGAGCCGAGATTGCGCTGCTGCCCTCCAGCCTGGGCGACAGTGAGACTCCCTCTCAAAAAAAAAACAAAAAACAAAGAACAAAACAAAACAAAACAAAAAAGCCTGAGGTATATTGGGATTAAACTAGAGAAGGCAGTGAATGAGGATTGAGAAGTGTGTATCCAGTTTGGTAAGTACTGGGGAGCTATGAAAGGTTTCTTAGACGTGCTTCAGGGATATTAGGCTAAGATTTATAGGATGGAATCCAATGGAGAGGTAGGAGAGAGAGATGGAGAAAGAGAATGCAAACAATAGCCAACAATGGTAGCGGTCAGAGTTCATGGGCTTGGCCATGCTAATGGAAAAGGGGAGTGCAGACAAGTAGCAATTTTTGACTAAAAGTTAAGGAAAAGAGAGAGGAGCTTGAGCAATCAAAGATGTCACTTGCTATATGCAAGAAATAATGTTTTAGGGGAATTTCTGACAAATATTAGGGAAAACCACTCTTTTTTACCAAGCCCCAAAGTAATGCATCTATGCATCAGAAACAAGAGTTTCAGAACCCGCAGAGACAGATAGTACTATAAAGAGTTTTGTAACAATATTCCTTTATTTTCCACTCAAGATAACATGAAGTAACAACTAGAATTACACACACTGTTCGTCAGCCCTCTGCTCGTGTAGCCTCTCTCCTAGACCTCTTTTAAAGGTAGAGCATCAAGGAAACAGTCATCCCTAACCCACAACTATCCATAATCAAGTTATTTCCTCTGCTTCTCCTCTCTGCTAGATTTCCTCATTTACATTCAACATGACTGACACTGATGACACCCAGTTGTACTTTTCTATTCTCGTTTGGAGCACTGAGTGACAGACATCCTCTGTTTTCTAATAAAGACAAATTAGCAAACAAGATGCAGAGCAAGTTGGAAGGGCTGAAGAATGCCTCATCCTGTCTTTCTCTCCCCATATTGAAGCTTATGCAATAACCCCAGTCTTGCTGTACATGTTTCTTTAAAAACAGTTTCTCAAGCCCATTCATTCTCAAATGAAGGAAGAATTTCGCCAATTTTTCCAAGACTTTTCTCCCAGTCTGCTTCATAGGACTGTCCTAAGGCACAAAGCATAGCAGGCGCTTGACATTTCTGTATCAATCATAATCATAGTTATTTTTACAGGCTTTTTACTTTTTTGCTGCATCTCCATGTCTTATCTCAGTAAAGCAACGTTATGCTAATTTTACAGATGGAAAAGCTGGGATTTTTAAAGCTGGTATTGAGATTGGTTTTAAGCTTAGTCATAAAAGGAGTAAATGGCAGAGTCTGGACTCAAACATTCAGATTCCTCATCTTTTCTTCCACTAATAAAATGAACGCTCTCTTGTTCTTTTTATTTGCAGAGACTTCTGATCTCTTTATTTGAAATGAGGTTAAGGACCAAGACTTTTAACCTAGCATCAAAGAATTAGCTTAGCTTCGCTATCACACTATTCTGTCCTTAGCCCAGCAGGTGGGCTATTAATTGTGTCCTTCATTTAAATGAGGATATTCTGGGCTGTGCTTTGCATTTGCAAAGTGCATGGGTAAACTGTAAATAAGAAGTACCCTTCACAAAGAGATAGCCAGTGCAATCTCTGCACAACCCAGCAACATTCTGGAAGATTTGTTGATCCCTTGGCTTTCATTTTCTAATTCTCTTTAGCTTCTAGGAATTTTAAAAATATAATCTATAGGTTATATTTTTTCTTTTTCTGAGCCATTCTCTGCCATATTATTAATAAATAAATTATTTCCTGAGGAAAGACTATAAGAAATTTTCTGAAGATGATTATTTTCACTCAAGAATTTTTAGGGTAGGGATCATGGAAGAGACAGGACGACCTATCCTGAACTCTAATTATGACATTTAAAATTTTCAGTCTTGCCATATAAAAATGTTCTGCTAACATAATATTTTTATATGTATACTTTAGATATTAGATTTATATATTGAAAATTGTGAAAATATTTCTCTTAACGTTGTGAGCATAATGATCTGAATGCATGCATAAGTGCCTTTAATGCAAACATATACATTCATCTGTAGAAATCTAATCTAGAGGACTAGATGTAATTTACTATCAGATGCTTTTATTAACTTGATGGCTTGAAGCATTTCATTATTTGTCTATCCAGCAGGCCAGGGCATCTGGAGTAGCCAATTGTGCGTGTTGAAAGTCTGTTAATGCCACTCATACCTGAGTCCTGACAAAGCACCTGCAAGAACCAAATCCAGTGGTGCATCCTCACCACTACACCCGCTTACATTACCCATGTCTGAAGGAAACCCCTTGCAAAGGGATTTGCCAAAATATGGTCATAGATGACCAGTTTTGGGGGTGGTTCCATGGTGCTCAGTCAGAGTGGAAAGCATGTCCCCCACCCAAATACTAAATGCCCTCTTTCCTCCCAAAGCTTTCCTATCTCCAGTCCAAACAACATAATATCAAGGTTGAGCATCCCTAATCTGAAAATCCAAAATCCAAAATGCTCCAAAATCTAAAACCTGTTGAGGACTGACATGATACCACAATTGGAAAATTCACTTCTACACTTAACTTCACATAATAGGTTGCAGCCAAAATGCAGTCAAAACTTTGTTTTTTAAAATATTGTACAAAATTATCTTCAAGCTATGTGTATAAGGTGTTTACGAAACATAAATGAATTTCATGTTTAGATTTGGGTCTCATTCCTAAAATATCTCATTACATGTATGTAAATATTCCAAAATCCAAAATAACCCCAAATCTCAAGCACTTCTGGTACCAAGCATTTTGAATAAGGGATTCTCAACCTGCTGTATTACATTATATATATGTGCGTGTGTGTGTGTATATAGTGTATTTTATATATTTTATATATAATATATATTATATCTGTAAAATATACATATATGTGTATAACGTTATATACATTTTTATATAACTTTATATATACATATAGTGTAATATATTTTATATATAATATATATTATATCTGTAAAATATACATATATGTGTATAACATTATATACATTTTTATATAACTTTATATATACATATAGTGTAATATATATAATATATAGTATATACATATATATATATTTTGTGTGTGTGTAATGTTTTCATTCCACGATAAAGCATTTAGGTCTGGGAAGGATAACAAGTGTTACCTATTGGCATTTCTGTGTGAGAGAGTTTATCAGCTCCTGTTCAGCTGAAGGAAGCTCACTGCAGAAGTTACTTACAGGTGGACTATCTCTTATCCAAAATGCTTGGGAGCAGTTTTTCAGATTTTAGATTTTCTCTAAACCCAAAATTTTTTATGTTTCAATTACATGAAACAAAGTTTTGACTGCCTTTTGACTGTGAGCCATCACATGAGGTCAAGTGTAGAATTTTCCACTGGTGGCATCATGTCAGCAACCAAAAAGTTTTGGATTTTGGAGAACTTGGGATTTTTAATTTTTGGAGTAGGGATGTTCAACCTGTATATATGCATATCTATTGTTATGGAATGAAAATATAATACACACTTGTGTATATAGGGCAAATATTTTGCCCCTAAAGTGTTATTTTAAGTTGTAGAAGTAAACTGGAATAATAGATATCATCCACATCTTTCCAGGGTCATTCTGAGAACCGTCCAACTGTAATAAATTATGTAAAACAAAAAATGAAACCTTTTGCCATGTTGTCATGGAGACCTCCCCTAATCGTATATGGCACAAAAGAAGCAGTGTCAGTAGCATGGGGGGAGCATCCCAGAGAAAATCGATAGAAGAAGAGGATGCCTAAGCACCATACATCGTGTTGGCTTTACAGTACAAAAATAAAAACAATTAAGCAGATTTTCCAAAGGAAAAAATAATTGATCTTTATACAGAGATGACAATTCCAACTTCAGAAAAAGATAGGACTGATTTTCCAAGTCACCCTAATAGATTGTACTTTTTTCTTATTTAATAGACATTTTTACTGAAGCTTAATGTATATCAAGGACCCAAATCCTAAGTCAATGTGTTTACACGAAATGACCACACTTGTGAAATGAGCACTGAGATGGAGAAACAGAATGCACTGTTCCAGCAACTCAAAAGACCCTTCATGCCCTTTTCCAGTAAGTAATGACCCTTCCAGATGTAACTGGTATAACCATTCTTCCTTCTAATGCCACGGAATAGTTTTACTAATGTATTCCTAAGTAGAAACAACTCTGCCATTTTGTAATAGTCATATTATTACCATCTGGTATTAAATCAAAGACACAGTAATTAGAAACACTTGGTTTCCTTAAGGTATCCTTCAGGGTATGTGTTTTTCTGAAAGCCCATCATCTTGAATTATCAAGAACTGAAAGTGCCAGTTTTAAGAAGATGACTTTTTATCACAAAGTCCTAAACCAGAAGAGTAATGATGTTGAAAGAAGCCACCGTCAGGTGAGTAAGAGCATTATTACTGCAGCATAAAATACAGCCTGGCTCCAGCCATAAATTCATACTGAACTTCTTTTATGGTTAACACTTTATTATGTTGTTATTATCAAGAAGAAATACAACTTTGCCTTTAACCACATTCAAATCTTCTGGAGGGAAAATATTAAATATATAAATGTGTGCGAAATGAACTTCAGCACTGTAATACATTATGAATATATCTGAGGCATAAAATCTATGATAAATGGATAGAACCAGTGCTAGTACATTTCATATTTAAAGAGTGGCTGCTAATACGTCATTCTGGCTGAGCAATTTATAGATTGGGTAGCTGTTTTCCTGGCTCTTCATCCCAACAGTTCATCAATTTTTATGTTTTTTAAAAGTTGGATGATAAGTTTATCAGACTTTTATTTTCCTACTACCAATTTTTTTTTCAAGGCAGAATTGGGGAGAAACAAACTGACTTATATAAACCTTCACTACTTCTTGGTAGTTTTTTTTCCTCAACCATAGACTCTGATAAACACAGTATGAGAAGAAGGAGAGGAGAAATATTATTGCATGAATTTATTAAGCTATTGGGTAGATATAGTACTTTACTCATAGCTGGTCAACTAATAAAGCAAATATAGTCCTACTTCCTATGAACTTATAGTTCAAAATTACATTATACCGATCTTACGTTACATGGTAAACCCAGAGACAGTCACCTTTATATTTTCTGTAGGAAGGGAAGAAAGCAACCATATGAAAAGTGCTGAATATTACAAAAGCTTTTACTATTGAATGTACTCTCACCTATATTCACATATGGCCCTGTCTGGTGCTGTGGTGATTAAGCCACAGCACTTCTAACAAAGTAATGAAACAACCTTGTAAAAGCCAAGCTCATTAAAATGGAGAAAGTAGTCAACACCTCTGTTTGATTCTATCTCAACTTCTTCCTAAATCGTACTTCAGGCTGATACTGTGTTTATTGGAGAAATTCACAAATTTCTCCAACTTGTGAAAAATAGTTTCCCTCTCTTTAAAAGCTTTCATTCAAATAAGGAAAACAGAAATTGTGGCTTCAAATAATTTATTTGATTTGGTATAGGAACAAGGTAAATAGATATGAATAAACAGAAAAAAAGATGATTATAAGCTATAATCAATGAGAATAGTTGCTAATTCTTAAAAAGATCTAGATGTCAACATTCTAACACATCATACCTCAGGAAAATAAGGAGAAAGGCAGACTTTTTTTATGCAAGCAAATAGCTTATCTTAAAGACTTGTACAGAGAGGACTCACACACAAAGAGAACCAGTAGGATGAAAATGGAGTTCCATAAGAGTGACAGTCCATGCTGAGGTAGCAGCAGAGCCTGATTGAGCTTGTATAGGCAGCTTTTTCTTTGATCTAGGCAAGCGTGAGTTCCGAGTGTACAAAGACACTGCTGAAAGCAGTAGTTTTCTGATATAGTTTGGATTTGTGTCCCCACCAAAACCTTATGTTAAACTGTAATCCCCAGTGTTGGAAGTGGGGCCTGGTGGGAGGTGACTGGACAATGAGAGTGGATTTCTTGAGTGGTTTAGAACTATTCCCTTGGTACTGTCCTCATGATAGTGAGTGAGTTCTCACAAGATCTGTTTGTTCAAAAGTGTGTGGCACTACCCCCACCACCTTGCTCCTGCTGCGGCCTCGTGAAGTGCCTGCTCCCCCGTCACCTTCCACCATGATTGTAAGTTTCCTGAAGCATCCCCAGAGGTCAAACAGATGCCAGCATTATGTTTCCTGTACAGCCTGCAGAACCATGAGCCAATTAAACCTCTTTCCATTATAAATTACCCAGTTTCAGGTATTTCTTTAGAGAGATGCAAGAGTGGACTAATACATTCTCAAAGTGTTGCCCCCAGACCAGCAACATCAGCATCACCTGGGAACTTGTTAGAAATGTAAATTCCCAGGCTGCATTCAAGACCTACTGAATCAGAAACACTGAAGCAGAGGCCTGGTGACCTATGTTTCAAACCCCCCTCCCCACCCCAGGGATTCTGATGAATGCTGAACTTTGAGAACCACTGGTCTCAAAGAGAGGTCAGTAAGCTTTTTCTCTAAAAGGCCAGAGAAGAAAAAGCTTTAGATGTTGCACTTCATATATTCTCTGTCACAACCAAACTCTGCTGAGTAGTGCAAAAGCAGTCATAGGTAATATGTTAACAAATGGGCATGGTGATGTTCCAATAAAATTGTGTTTACAAAAACGGGTCAGAGACCAGATTTGGCCCATGGGCCACTGCTGATCCCTGATATAGAAAACAAATGGGTGGGAGGAAGAACAGGCAGCAGGCTTGCTCACTACTTCTCCTTCCTCACCTTTTCACTTTCATTGGTCCTGACACCTAGTGATGAGCACAGATGGTATCGAAGTACCTCCTGACATACAGGCACTTCTCTGCTTCTACTTGAGAGTTGTGCACAGAGTACCCAAGTCATTTACTAATTAAGAAGAAGGCACAGAAGAGAAAACAGAAAGAGATGAACCTAAATCCTCCCATCCGTTCATAGAATTCCAGAGCTCTGAAAAAAAGTAGACTTCACATTGAAATATTAACACCATAACCATCGTTTATCCAAGTTTTGTGTGTATCATGTTTCTAAAAGAAATGTTCTCTGTGATTCTGTTTGTCCTCAAGGAACAACAGGGTAAAAAGGAGCTTGACAACTCTTCCTTCACTAAAAAAAAAAAAAAAAACAGGCAAACAAAACAATAACAACAACAAAAGCCCATAAGACTAAGCACACAGAAGCCAATGGTAGATGGCCACTCGAACTTCACTGAACGTCCTGCTGGAACATTCAACAAGCCTCGGGTGGAAAGTATTACCTTACATCCAAATAGAAGCTCTCAAATTCTGACATAGATCATAGTTAACTGGAGAGTTTCTTAGATCACTGGATCCCACCCCCAGAGTAGATGAGGTGCAGTCTGAGAATTGCATGTCCAACAAGTCCCCAGGTGATGCCGATTATCCTAGTCCAGGAACCACACTTTGAGAACCACTGCTCCAAAACATGCTCTTCTCTTCCTTCTGTGTTTCCAGTGTTGGCTGGCAAGACCACCACTATCTATCTAGGCACCTAAGCAAATACCTGAGTCGTCCTTGACTCCTCACTATCTCTCACCCCCATATTAATCAACCACCAAGTCTAATCAAGTTTGCCTTATCAGCATCTTGGAAATATAATTCCTCTTTACTGTCCTCATTGCCCATGAGTTAGTTCAGGCCAGGGTTTTCACACTTTCCACATAAAAGGGAAATTATTTTCATTTTAGAAAATGATTAATTTCTGTAAGTATAGGCTATGGTGGTAAAAGATCTTTTTTTTTTTTTTTTTCTAGACAGAGTCTCACTGTGTTGCCCAGGCTGGAGTGCAGTGACATGATCTCGGCTCACTGCAACCTCTGCCTCCTGGGTTCAAGCTATTTTCCACCTCAGCCTCCTGAGTAGCTGGGATTACAGGCACCTGCCACCACATCTGGCTATTTTTTGTATTTTAGTAGAGACGAGGTTTTGCCATGTTGGTCAGGCTGCTCTTGAACTTCTGACCTCAGGTGATCCACCTGTCTCAGTCCCCCAAAGTGCTGGGGTTACAGGTGCGAGCCACTGAGCCTGGCCAAAAAGATCTGATTGTATAAGTTACTGGAAACAAGACTCGAACGCCTTCAACCATCCCGAGGTGTGAGGGGTCCATATTCCTGTACAGCTATTCTCCATTCATTCAGTAGGGAATCCTTGACTTAGGCCCTCATCATCACCTGTCTAGGCATTCTACCGATTCTAGATCTAGCACTTCACTCTTTCTACCAGCCGAGTTATTTTTTTAATTACTGTATAAGATAACCAAATAGTCTAAGACCAAACATGTTATTTCTCCTTGTGCACCTCAAAATGAAATTCAAATTCATTTATCTTTGCACACACTGTGTATCAGTCACTAATTCCAACAGGATACAGATGTCATACTTAAAATATGATAATTCAAGGAAGGTTTATTTACAAAGGTGAGAGTGGAGGGTAGTACTTCTCAAGGAACAGTGATTTTACTCTTGGGACATTTGTTGATGTCTGGAGACATTATCAGGACTGAGGGTGGTTGAACGTACCCCTGGCATCTAGTGAGTGAAAGCCAGGAATATTGTTAAACATCCTACAATGTGCAGGACAGCACCACACAGCACAGCATAGAATTAGACAACAAAATGTCAAGGCAAAATGTCAAGAGTGCCAAGATTGAGAAACCTTGCTGCAGAGTAAGGTCTTGTTAAATGCTTGTCAAACTGAATTAAATGAGAAGCACAAGCAAAGTTCCCAGGTGCAACTAACTCTGCTTGAGTCAACTGAAGAGGAATCATGATGGGTAATGTGTGGAAAGATGGAAACTCCACCTCACATTGGGCCCTTGTATTAGTCAGGGATCTCCAGAAAACAGAACCAATAGGATGGATATAAATTCTATATTAGAGGAAATACATTATGGGAATTGACTCAGCAATTATGAAGGTCCAGAAGTCCCACAATCTGACATCTGCAACTAGAGACCCCGGCATGATGGTTAATATTAGGTGTCACCTTGACTGGATTGAGGGATGCCTAGATGGCTGATAAAGTATTGTTTCTGGGTGTGTCTGTGAGGGTGTTGTCAGAGGAGACTGACATTTGAGTCAGTGGACTGGGAAAGGAAGAACTGTTCTCAGTGTGGGTGGGCACCATCCAATTGGCTGCCAGCACTGCTAGAACAAAGCAGGTGGAAGAAGGTGGGGTAAGTTTCCCTACCAAGTCTCCTGGCTGTCTTTGTTCTTCCTCTGCCAGATGCTTGCTTTCACTCCCCCTGTCCTTTGAGATCAGGCTCCAGGTTCTTTAGTCTTTGAACTCTAAGACTTGCACCAGCAGCTTCCTGGGGACTTTTGAGCCTTTGGCCACAGACTGAAGGCTGCATTGTCAGTTTCCTTGGTTTTGAGGCTTTCAGACTTAGATTGAGCCTCTACCAGCTTCTCTATTTCCCCAGCTTGCAGACAGCCTAACATGGGACTTCACCATGTAAACGTGTGAGCCAAATCTCCATAATAAACTTCCTTTTATATATACATGTATCCTATTGATTCTGTCCCTTGGGAGAAGCCTGGCTAATAACACCAGGAAATTGAGTGGCAGAACTCCCAGTCTGAAAACCAGGAAAGCAGAGATGAGGGTGGTGGTATAAGTCCCAGAGTCCAAGAACTCTGCCGTCCAAGAACAGGAGAAGATGGGTGTCCTAATTCAATAGGAAAGAGAGAGAGAATTTGCCCTTCCCCCACTTTTGTATTCTATCTTGGCATTCAATGGATTGAACAATGCCTGCCCACAGGATCTTCTTTACTCAATTCACTGATTCAAATACTAATGTGTTCCAGAAACTCCCCCACAAACACCCCCATAAAAACCTAAAAGCAATGTTTTACCAGCTACCTGGGCATTCCTTAACCCAGTCAGGTTGACATATAAAATTAACTATCATGACCCTGTTATCGGGATTAAATTCACCCTTTTGAAGGTATTGATCAGCCACAATTAGTATCTTTTCTGTAGCTGAGGTCTTGCAAGACTTGCCTGAGGTGTTTTGTGATCCCAGAGTGTCAACATTTGGCTACAAGGAAAGGTCTTAGCAATAAACTTAGGCATTTGATATGGTTTGGATCTGTGTCCTCGCCCAAATCTCATGTCAAATTGTAACTCCAGTGTTGGAGAAGGAAAGCGGTGGGAGGCAACTGGATCATGGGGGCAAATTACCCCCTTGCTTTTCTCATGATAGTGAATGAGTTCTCAAGAGATCTGGTTGTTCAAAACTGTGTAGCACCTCCCGCTTTGCTCTCTTTCTCCTTCTCTGGCCATGTAAAATGTTCCTCCTTTCTCTTCATCTTCTGCCATGATTGTATGTTTCCTGCCCCCTCACCCTGGTCATGCTTCCTGTACAGCCTGTGGAAGTGTGAGTCAATTAAACCTCTTTTCCTTATAAATTACCCAGTCTCAGGTATTTCTTTATAGCAGTGTAAGAATGGACTACTACAGGATCCATTCAAGGTTGCAAATAGAAAAGTCACTCACTTAACGCATTCACAAATTGTTTATTGAAGCCTACTATATTCCACATATCATTTGAGTAAACTTGAAAATACAATTCAATGTAATCTAAAGAAGGTGTAGCTCTGATGTTCCAGGCAGAGCTTTTCTTGACTTCCAGCTTAAAAAAGTATGATTTTTTTTCTTCTAGATTTCCCCTTATATAGGAAAGACAGCTGATAAGCCCTATAACATGAAAAAGAGAGAGAAGAGATTTCCTTTGCCTGTGGCGAACACCCTCCACTACATCAAATGAAGCCACTGTTAAGAGAAAAAAACTTGGGGCTGTAACGTTCCTCCCTTTCAAACTGGGAAGGTGCCAAGAGACCAAAGAATGGCTCACACAGGTCCAGATTGAACAGTAGATGAGTTTATTTTGACTTACATGCAGGGCACTCCCGAATGGTGGCATGCTTTTAAGCTAGTTTTTTTGGCTCTTTGCTGGCTGTGTTTGAGCAATGAGACTGTTTTTCTTGGTATGTTTTCAGATATCCTCCAGGTTGTTAGGTTTTCAGGGACACCTGGTTTGGGTGCCATGACCTTGGCTCGCTGCCCAGCCTTCAGGGTTCAGGTGGCAGACATACGCCCTTAGGTAGCCTGGTGGGGGACCTGTCACGCTACAACCAGCTATGATTTGCATAAGAAGACATTATATTTTCTAACCACATTGTACTAGAAAAAAATTCAACATGAATTTGTGTCCTTAACTAGTTTGGGGCTGGGAATATATGTTCATGAGCTATTCTACAGAAATTACTAGCTAATACTTTTCTCAGTAAAAGCAAAATGGTTGATAATCTATATTGTGTTGTTTGTATATCACTTGCCCCAAATATATCCATTTATTGTTTTATGCCAAAAGAGGTAGCATAACACATGGTACAGTTATCTCTATTCTCCTTCCTGCTTCCGCAACAGAAATAAGTCATCAGTCATAGCACTCTTTCCCTGGGCATTGCCTCAGATTTCTTCTATATATAGCACTTCAGGAAGCCACTATTAATGGAAAAGAATTGACGATTCAGGTAAAATCTATTTATGTTTGGTTGGCAAGAATATTGAGTTGGGTAGGCCTTATTAACAAATAAATATGTACCTGGAAAGAGTGACTCAGTGACACTATTACTTCATTTTATTTAGTCTATCTCCTTAGTGACACCTGATAAGATAGAATGTGTAACAATTTAGTCCTGATAAGAGGGATGGGGCCATTGGGAAGAAATTTTCCAAGGCAATATGTGATTAAATGCATATAACAAACATGTATCTCTGATCTGGATCTCTTTCCTGATCTTCAAACACATATATCTAAATGCCTACATGACATCGGTACTTGCATGTTCAACAGACACATCCCCACATTAAAATGCCCTAAGAGTTTCTGCTTTCTACCAATTTGGAATAACAGAAATTGGATTTAACCACCACCCGCAGCATCCTACCGAATCAGACAATATATATGAAACAATAATTTTCAGCCATTGGACACGGGTAGTATGCACAGTGATTCCCCAAGAGAAGAAAAAAACCGAGTAAGATGAGCCCTATCCTTACTATCAGCTTACTGCTTGGACAGTTTCCAGACTGTAGAGGAGACAGACAGAAGAAACCCAGAGCCAAGTTATCTCACTGAGTAGAGAATAAGAGATCTGAGTTGAGGAAGGCCAAAGCAGCTAGAAATCTGTGAGGCAGAGACGAGGGAGCTACACAGAAAGGATTCAAGAACTGCAGAGGAGCACCTCAAGTCATTGTCTGAGTACTGATGTGAACACACGTGACAGAAAACTATCTGAAACTGGAGAAAACCCCTTTAAAAATCAGCAAGCAGAAAAATTCTAACCACACAGGGTGAAAAATACTCAGTGTTTTGGAGAAAGACCTTGAAATAGGTGGAGCATTGGGTAAAATTCTCAGAGGAGTGTCCGCTTAGTTTTGGAGATAAGTTAAATTTGAACCAAAAAGTGCCCTGGATTAACCCTAAGAAAGCTTAAGGCAGGCCTCAGAAGGCTCAAACTGAATCCAAGCAGCTTAACTAACTGCATGCCAGAACAACGTTCAGCACTATTTAAAAGAATACAACAAAATATAGCCCCTGACAACACAAAATGTATAATGTCTGTCTTCAAATTAAAAATAACAGACATCAAACCAGATACAGTGGCTCATGCCTGTAATCCCAGCACTTTGGGAGGCCAAGGCGCTCGTATCACTTGGGGTCAGGAGTTCAAGACCAGCCTGGTCAACATGGTGAAACAGCATCTCTACTAAAAATACAAAAATTAGCCAGGTGTGGGTGTGGTGGTACATGCCTGTAGTCCCAGCTACTTGGGAGGCTGAGACAGGAGAATGGTTTGAACCCAGGAGGCAGAGGTTGCAGTGAGTGGAGATCATGCCATTGCACTCCAGCCTGGGTAAGAGAGTGAGACTCTGTCTCAAAAATAATGACAAGAATTTTAAAAACAATAATAATAACAGACATCAAAGAAGGAGGATATATGACCTATAACCAAAAGGAAAGTCACTCAACAGCAGCAGAACCAGATTTACAGAGATGAGGAAATTAGCAGACAGAAAATTTCAAATTCTATTATAATTACACTCCATACACTCAGGAAAGTGGGAGAAAATATTAACATTATGAGGGAAGAAGTGGTAGATATACTATAAAAAGAATTACACATAGTTTGCAGAGATAAAATATAATATCAGAAATTAAAAATATAATGGAAAAGATTAACAACAGATTAAACCCTACAAAATTGAACTTAAAAATATTAAACTTAAAGCAATAGAAAATGTCCAAAATAAAGCACAGAGAAAACAAAAAGACTTTTTAAAAAATGAACGAAGCATCATGACCTTGTCAATGATATTATTTGACACTATCAAGCAATCTAACAGTATGTAGTTGAAGACTCAGTAAAGGGAATTGACAGAAGAAAAAAAAAACCCCTTAAAAAATAATGATAAAAAATGTTCTTAATTTGATGAAAACATATACCCACATATCCCAGAACCTCTAAGAACCCCAAACAGAAGAAAGAACAAACAGAAACAAAGAAAACCACACCAGGGGCACATGTTCTCAGGACCCCCAAAGCTTTGTCACAGACTACATGTATATATGCACACATATATATGTGCATAATTTATGTATGTGTGTGCATATAATTTTAAAAGAAAGAAAATACTGGGTTCCAGTGATAAGCCCTGTAAAATGGAAAGGAGAGAAAAAACACTTCCTTTGCCTATTGGCAATACCCTCTAGCATATCAAGTGAAACTACTGCTATGAGAAAAACTTAGGACTATAACATTCTCCCCCATAAGCTTAGGAAGGTGCTGACAGACCAGAGAATGACTCAGACAAGTCCAGCTTAGATGGACAAGTCTAGCTTAGACAACTAGATGAGTCTATTAGGAATTACATACAGGGTGCCATACCAAGGCACACCATAATCAAATTGCTGAAAACACGACGAAGCGAAAAGTCTAAGTTTGACCAGGAAATAAAAACATATTAAATTCAGAGGACAAAGATCAATATGACAACAGGATTATTGTCAGAAATTATAAAAGTCAGTAGACACTGAAGCAGCCAAACTTATGGATTGGGGTAGGGGTAGGAGGTTCGGGGAGGCAGGAACTGCTGACCCAGAATTCCATATTCAGTGAAAATATCCTTCAAAATTGAAAGTGAAATGAAGATGTTTTCAGAAAATGCTGAGGGGATTAGTCACCAGCAGATGTGGACTAAAAGAAATGTTAAAGGAAGTTCTTCTGATAGAAGGAAAATTATACCAGATGCTAATTTGGATCTACAAGAGGGAAGGAACAGCACTATAAGTAATCAATACATAAATAAATAGAAACATTAATGCATTCTAAACTGAGCTCCTCGTCTTCTTCTGAGAATCTGCTTCTCACTGAGCCTTTTCTATCGCATTTAATGGCCACTCCGTTCGTTCATGTTCAGGTAGAATATTTGGGGTGAACATTGATGTGTGTCTTTCCCACACCTCCTACATCACATCATCAGCAAAGGCTCTAACTTCAGGATATGCGCAGGGTCTCGCCTCACACCTGCCTCCTCAGTCCTCACTGCTATTGTTTTGTCTCAGTGATTGCGATGGCCTCATGCTAGGCCTCTCTACTTCCACCGTGGTCCCCACTCCAGTGTATTCGCAATGCAGCAGTCAGAGGACTCTAAAGGCTTCCGAAGTTTAGTGTCATACCTCTACTCACAAAAGGCCAGTGGTCCCCATATCCAGAGAAAAACCAAACTCTTGCTCCAGCCCACAGGCCCCACTGGTCCTTCCCCTCTCTGCCTTTGCTTGGCTCTGTGCTCGTCTCTATTCTCCGCATCTCACTAAACTCAGAGCACAAGGACCTCTTTACCATTCCTCAGAACCAGCAGACGCCCTCTTGATCCTTGGCATCTTCACATTTCCGCTGCCCAGGCCTTGCTTCCCCTGGCACCAACATGGCTTATGCCCTCACTACCTTTAAAGCTTTTCTCAAACGCCTTATTTCCAGAGAGGCCAAACTAGGAACATATGATTTAAAGCTGCAGTTCTCCAGGCCCATATACCTGTCCCTTCTCTGATTTATCATCTCTATAGCCTTATGTGTTATTTAATGTGTTTGACAGAGATATTGCGTTGCTTTTCTGCTACTGAAACTCCAGTGTCTAGAAGGGAGCTGGCACAGTGTAGATCTCAATAAATATTTGTCCGCTGAATGAATACAGAGGGAGGAGCATGCTTACGCCAAATTCTGTAGCTGTAGTGGATAATCCTTGTCACCAGGGGGCAGCACAACAGCATTCAGGGTTTGATGAAAGCTGGGGAAGCTATTACAACCCAGGTGCACACAGAGATGGGTTTTCCAAACTCAGACAATGAAGAAGAGCCTACATGGAAGAGGAAATCAGGGGTAGCAGAATCAACCTCTGTTTTGCTATGTGACCTTGAACATCACTTCACTCTCTGGACCTTGGTTTCAGCATATTTAATTCAAGGGAGTATTAGTCAAGGTTCTCTACAGGGACAGAACTAATGGAATATATATATAAAGGGGAGTTTATTAAATATTAACTCACATGATCACAATGTCCCACAAGAGGCTGTCTGCAGGCTGAGGAGAAAGGAAAGCCAGTCGGAGTTCCAAAACTGAAGAATTTGGAGTCCAATGTTCGAGGGCAGGAAGCATCCAGCACGGGAGAAAGACGTACGCTGGGAGGCTAGGCCAGGCTCTCTTTTCACATTTTTCTGCCTGCTTATATTCTAGCCATACTGGCAGCTGATTAGAGTGAGCCCACCCAGTTGAAGGGTGGATCTGCCTTTCCCAGCCCACTGACTCAAATGTGAATCTCCTTTGGCAACACCCTCACAGACACACCTGGAAGCAATATTTTGTATTCTTCAGCCCAATCAAGTTGACGCTCAGTATTAACCATCACAAAGGGCTAGCACTTGGTTTGTTAACTCTCATTTACTTCTGGTTCTACCATCCCGCGATTCTAAAACAAACAGAAATCACACTGAAGTACAAAGCCCTCAGACCCCAGAAAGCAAAAACACAGCAGAAACTACAAAGCAAACAGCTAACGATGTCGTGATAGAATCAAAACCTCATGTATAAATACTAAACTTGAATGTAAATGGTCTAACCGCCCCACTTAAACAGGACACCCTCTCAACTTCTCCTACCTGTTTTAATTTCACATTCAGGCTGGAAGACAGGGACAATGAATTTCCCATAAAGTTGTATTTGAGCTACTGGAATTCAGTTAAATACCCACAAGTTCAATAGAAAGGCCCTTTTGTGTGAAGTAAAACTATATCAGGGAGTGAGTTTGACTCCATTTAGTTATTCCCATATCTACTTTTTTAATGAGAATAAGTAATATTTCCAGAAAGAGAAGAAAAGTTAGCACCACTCAGGAGATCCCAGGGCTCTAAGATAGCATCAACTAAATGCTATAGTTTCTTCTTATTACTTTTGAGGAGAAACTAATGTATAGCAATATGAAACATAGGTGATATTGCATCCTAGAAAGAAGCCATTTGACTTTATCCATGGGATGAAAAGGCTAAATTTTCTTTTCTTTGTACTATCATTTTCTCCAACAGAAGCAGTATTTCCACAACAGATCAGGGGAGGGCAGTAAAGAGTTGCTGTCTGGTCAATAAAGTATTTGTACGACAGAGAAAAATTATAGTTTAAACTAATTTATTTTTATGTTGTATTGCCCCTAATAAAATTCACTCACCATTTTGTTGGCTCGAATTAAAGTGTCATCAAAGGGTTTGTGGAGATTAGTTTGGGCATTGACTTAACATGGCATCTCAAAATAAATACTCCTCAAATTGCATTTTACCATTGCATCTGAAGCCTGCAACCAAAGAAAATCATAGTGATTTTATCAGGATCAGATATTTAAATGACTTTAATTAAATCCGTGTCTTGTATGGGGTTAATGATTTCTATTTTAGGGCAATTATTTTTCTTAATCCAAATATTTGACTTATTTCAGAATGTCTAATTCACATCCCTGTTTCACAGAATTTTGCTTAAGGTAAAAATCAACCTAGGACCTTTGTGTCTTTGTCCTAACTCTATAGACGTGTGTGGGTGTCTCTGGTTGGAAATGTACAGGGCTGCTAGAGAAATGGAGAAAGAAAGCATCCACACCGTGCATCTGAAGAGCACTACATAAACTCATCTGTCTTTCTGTCCAATGTTCTAAGCAATATCAGATAGGGTATCTGGAATGAATCAAACTGTTAGCAGTGGTGAGTATCCGAGTTACAAGCAGCGAATCCATAAGGGTCTGCAGCCACCTCAATTCTTGTCTTCTCAGAAGAAAAAATTCAACTGAGGGGCATAAGGCAGAAGAAGAGATTGAGGCACGTTTTAGAGCACGAGTGAAAGTTGATTTAAAAACTTTAGAGCAGGGGTCTGACTCAGTGGCTTATGCCTGTAATCTCAGCACATTGGGAGGTTGAGGCAGGTGGATCATCTGAGCTCAGGAGTTTGAGACCAGCCTGGGCAACATAGTGAAACCTCATGTCTCCAAAAAAAAAAAAAAAAAAAAAAAATTACTCAGGAGGCTGAGGTGGGAGGATTGCTTGAGCCTGGGAGGTGGATGGTGCAGTGAGCCAAGATCACGCTATTAAACTCCAGGCTGAGTGACACTGAGACCCTGTCTTAAAAAAAGAAAAAGAAGAAAAAGAAAAAAGAAAGAAAGAGAAGGAAAGGAAAAAAAAAAGCTTCACAGCAGGAACAAAAGGAAAAGATGTACACTTGGAAGAGGCCCAAGCAAGCGACTGGAAGGACAAGTACAGGGTTTGACCTTTTGACTTGGGTTTTTGTTTTTGTTTTGTTTGTTTTTTGTTTTTGTTTTTGTTTTGGTGACGGAGTCTCGCTCTGGGTAACTGATAGCCAAGCACAGAGTTGAAAGAACTGTCCCCTGAAGAGCACAGAGGAGACTTCCAGGCACGGGAACAGCTCATGTGAAGTCCTGCACGAGAGTTTGGCAGATTCAAAAGGCCAATGAGGCCAGAAGGAATTGTTGAAGGAAGGCATGGCCGTCCCTCCATGCCATTCCTTTCAATGAAAGCCAAAGAAAAGTAGCTTGAAAAGAACAAGCCAAGAAGTCCAGTAATAGAACAATCATGTAATAACAAACACAAAGGAACCTGCCCTAATCATCCAAACCCATGGTGTTCAACAGTCTTAGCTTCTGATTTTGCAACATAATGTAAAGCTTAGGGAAAGATTCTTTCTGGAAAGCTAATTTGCGTATCAAGAGAAAAAATTGCTTAGACAGGATAAGTTCAACTGGGCAAGGACTCTTGAAAGGTAACGCTTGTTCATTAATGCACTATTTAACAAATACTGAATGGCTTCTAGTGTCAGACATTGTTCTTAATAGTACTGGGGAACAACAGTGAACAAAATAGAAAAAAACACCTGTCCTCATGAAGCTCATATATTAGTGGGGAGAGATAGCCAAAAATAAAAATAAAAATTTCACAAAGGACTAGATCAAGCTTGTCCAAACCATGGCCCATGGGCTGCGTGCAGCCCAGGATGTCTTTGAATGTGGCTGAACACAAATTCATAAACTTTGTTAAAACATTATGAGATCTCTTTTGCATTTTTTAAGCTTCTCAGCTATCATTAGTGTTGTTGTATTTTACGTGTGACCCAAGACAGTTCTTTTTCCAAGGTGGCCCAGAGAAGCCAAAGATTGAATGCCCCTGAATTAGATCATTTCAGCTGTAACAAGTACTGAAAAAGAAAAGTACCAAAATCAAGTTGGATAGTTGGATGCTTTCCTTTTAGCAAATAACCTGTCAGCCAATCAATCATTTAATAATAAGAGAGGTTCCCTTTATGTAACAGAATAATGGAATGATTTTTCTCCATTATGTTTTCTGCATTTTCTAATTTTTTTTACAGTGACAATGCTACTTCACTTATCAAATAAAAAATTTATTAAATAATACATAAAGATATTCTTAACATTTCAGACATTAAAGACAAAGCGAAGGCTTCCTTTGCCAAAGGAAAGGTGACAGGTATAAACTCACATAATCAATCAGCTTTGTTAAAAGTGACAGAAAGATTTGAAGTGTGTGATTTGGTGCCTCTGCTTCATAACTGGAATAAATTTTCTCAGAAAGTTATCTCTCTTCCCAGAAGAATAAGAAAACATACTTTATTATTTTTAACACAAATTCCTCCTTCCTTTATTTTTAACATAAATTCCTCTTTCCTTTAATTTGTGAAAACAAGTAGTATCAGGAGGGTTACCATTGTTAGCCCCATGTGATCAAACAAATAATTTACAATTCTATTGTAGATAAGCAGCAAGAACTGCTTTTAGGGTTTGGTTCACGTGTTCATACGGAGAAGTTAGTGGACTTCAGTAGAACCAGGCTCTTATTTTAAAAACCTCCTTGATGAGATGTTCAAACTGAGGGTCAAAACACTGTTGATTGCCATGAAACCTATTGTGAAAATGCATTATCAACACCAACTAAAATTGCTTCCACAAGGCACATGGAATGTCCATGGTACAGTCCTCGGATAACAACACTAGTAAACCAATGTGTCACATTACTTTCAGATAAGCCTCCCCTGAACAATATGTGATATTGATGAGACATATGGGAACTAGCCTACTATATTTTTGAAGCATACAGTCTGTTTTAAGCAATGAAGTCTGAGGGAGAATAACCAGAACAGAAAGATAACAGAAGAAACATTCTCATTATGTTAATTAACCTTCCTCCCAACTGAAAAAAGTATTATTTTCTGCCTCTGCTCTGCTAATGTACATATTTCTAGATAAAAATTAATATAACCGTTACAAAAACCTAAGAGCAAGTTGGGGGCAGGGGGAAATCAATAAAATACCAAAACAGATAAAACTGATATACCGCACCTGAGTTTCAATATACTATAAATTATTTCTTCCCCAAGATTCTATCCTTCTTTATTCCCCTCCTCCATTACAGAACCTCAATTTAAAAGAAAAACGTATTTCATAATAAATAGCATTTAGTCATTCTCAAGGCAAGGCAGGCGTATCTTGCATCTCTTGCTCTTTTCCCAGGCTTTCTTATCTTTCCTTAAAAGACCAAAAAAAAAAAAAAAAGAAAGAAAGAAAGGGCATCAAGAAGAGACTGTTTGGCACTGCCCGGTTCCCCATCATGCGATGCTGACGTAATGGACTGGGGCACACTGACTGGCTGCCTCGGAACTGGTCACTCTCTCTTTCCCTTCACATATGGAGCAGCAATCAGCTTACAACTAAATCACATCTGAGCACAAGCTGTCTCCACAAAGCCAACCAAAGAGGCAGCATTCACAGGCTGACAAAGCATCCCTAAAGCAGGAAAGAAAAGGAACCCCTGAGGCTGCTGCCGGGAGAAGGCTTTCAAAATTCATACCAGTCTGTTAGGGCATTGTGCAGACCACAGAGGGAGAGTAACTGATGGAATACTCTCTGAAGTTCACACTTGGGTGAAGCTGCATGTTTAACATCAGGAGTGGGAGGAAAGTGTCGAGATGCAAAATAAACAAATAAAAAGACAGAGATATAAAAATAAGAAGGAAATGCAGTGTCAGTGTGGTAACGCCAGGGACTGATGATGTCTGTTGCATTTTAAGCTTCTGGTGAACTGCTAATTATTTCCAAGCAGTATTTTTGTGACTTTATAGTTTACACATAGTTTGCATGTCATTTATTTTTTAATGTAAGCAGTAGGAAGAGTCATTTCTTGAAAGTACAAATGACTTTTGTTTGAAAACACTTTAAAAACTATAACACTGACGAAAGATGATCAAATGATATCTAAAATACAAATTAACTATAATACATCTGTTCTCCCTGGGCAGATGATTAGTTAATCCTTTATAAATTAATTACAATAACATCATTGGTGATCTCACAAATGGATTGTACCAGAAGAAATATACTGGTTCTGACTTAATGTGGCCCTGAGATCTGAGCCTTTTCTCTTTACTTATCTGTTAACCTCGTCTCTACACTTGCTCCCCATCCCTACCTATGCATCTTTCTACCCATTCAGCACTCACCAAGGAGCTCACTAACTTCTTCACTGTATTTACCTCTTTGTCATCATCTCCCTCTTCTTAAAAGATTTCAACAATACCAAGTCACATCCTTTTATGATACTCCTTCAAAAGGATACTTTTGGTAGATTCATATATGGAAGCTGCTGAACTCCAAGTTGATAGCATACAAATACCAATTTCCTTCTAACTGAGTAAACAAAATAATGAAAACATTGCCAGGCATGGTGGCTTATGCCTGTAATCCCAGCACTTTGGGAGGCTGGGGCGGGCAGATCATGAGGTCAGGAGATCGAGACTATCCTGGCTAACACGGTGAAACCCCGTCTCTACTAAAAATACAAAAAAATAGCAGGGCGTGGGGCATGAGCCTGTAATCCCAGCTACTTGGGAGCCTGAGGCAGGAGAATCACTTGAATCCGGGAGGTGGAGGTTGCAGTGAGCTGAGATCACGCCGCTGCACTTCAGCCTGGGCAACAGAGCAAGACCCATCTCAAATAATAATAATAATAGTAATAATAATAATAAAACATTAAGCCTATTATAATTTGAATGTGAGATATACAGGTTTTAGAATGACACTTAGAATTTAAAAAGGTAAGAGATTAGTTTACATTTGTGCAGAGTTCACTTCATTTATTTAATAATGTAATTTACAGTTAGGTAGTACTCACTTTTTGTCAGATAACAATTTTATGGATAAGGAAACTGAAGCCAAGAAAACTGCCAAATTCCTATGGGTAACTAGTAGTAAAGATGAGATTTAAACTGTAGCTGTCTAGATCTAGAAGTTGAGTTCTTAACCTCTGTGTCAGACAATGTATTATGCCATTTTGTATTAAAGTATATTTAAGATTTTCTATCAGTCCCTTTCAAGATGTTTTAACTCCTGAGGGTTATTTGTTTTTTTTTTTTTTAATTAAAAGTCTCCTATAACAAAGATAGATTAGATATACATTTATTTAATCCTTTTCTATGATCTGGGGCCTTCTGAAGTGAAGGCTTCAATGAAACAGGTAAAACTGTGGGTTTCTTATACTAGCTATGATGAAATGGATAGTTGAGAAGTATGATCAGACAAAGTATGTATCATCTAATGGTTAACAGCTGGGGGAAACCTAGTGAGACTTGTTTGTTCAGATTCTTCTCTGTGTCCCTGTGCCTTCAGAGATAAGGTAGTTCTTTCTTCTGGGCATGGGCAGGGTCCTTCTGGAATGAAGGTCCTATGACCTGCTTCAGGTTAGAAAGGTGGAGGAAGGTCAGAGATTGACCTTTCTCGGTTTTATGACTTGCTTCAGAGAAGGGCAAGAGGAAGGTGAGAGTGATCTTCTGGCTTCCACCATTTTCTCAAATGCCAAGGTGCCATATTTTGGGGGTAACATGTTGTGAACCCCATCAACATTTTTAAATAAATCTTTGAAAAACTCTTTAAAAGTATGATCACTCTACTGTGTCCATGAGATTAGACCAAACTATTTTTTCTAGAATTCTCCTTACTGTATGTTTCTGGTAAGGGTGGCCACACAAGAAAACCTTGTGGGAAGTTGCAGGATAGAAGTGGTGGCCACTTTGTAGCTCATACATTTTGTTGCTTATCTGTCTGCTCACCTTGTTGGCATGGATCAGCTGCCTGATCTTCAACTGCTCTACCTGTCCCTGGATCTTCTTTCAGGTTCTCTAACTCCCGGAACAAATGTGTGTATAGCTCTTTGATGAAGAGCACCAGCCTCTCCTGCAGCATCTCCACATCATTACGGTTGGGGGCAGTAAGAACCAATGTGGATCCCAGTCTGTTCTTGATTAAGCTCATGCTTAAGGGATTCAACTTGTTCTAATTCTCTCTGACTTTACATTCAGTTCCCCTTCCAGACTGTCTGCCTTGTGGACTTGAAGCTTCAGCATCAGATGCAGAAGCTACCACCTTACAGAGATTGTTTAACCAGATCCCAAAATTGTATAAAATCAAATCTTTGTAACAAATCCTTTCTTTTACAAAAATAGATACATTGATTAACCAATTAATCAATTAGATAGATAGATAGATGGATAGATAGAGAGATAGATACCCCCCTAATGGTTTTGCATCTCTGATTGAAACCTAAGCACCATAGCAAAATGATGCCCACCATTACAGATGGTGGCTTATGCTTTTAATCCCAGCACTTTGGGAGGTCAAGGCGGGCAGATCACTTGAGGACAGGAGTTCAAGACTGGCCTGGCCAGCATGATGAAATCCTGTCTTTTAGTTACTAAAAAAAAAAATTTAGCCGGGTATGGTGGTAAGTGCCTGTAATCCAAGCTACTCCGGAGGCTGAGCCAGGAAAATCACTTTAAAAACACAGGAGACGGAAATTACAGTGAGCCGAGATCATGTCACTGCACTCAAGCCTGGGCAACAAAGCAAGACTGTGTCTCAAAAATAAAAATAAAAATAAAAATAAATACATTATCTTTTTTTCTTAATACTTTTCCATTTCTTGTATTCACATTCTTATTGCATTTTAATTCAAATGAATTACATTTTTTATTTTACCCAAATGTGACCACCCATTAATATTTCTCTTCAACAAAAATAGGTACCTAAAATAATTTGTTAATTGTCTGTGGCCATAATGCTGTAAGACATGTAATAAAATATGTCTTATGGATTTTATTCTTATTTTTGTTATTAATAGTAAGCAAGTGATCAAAATTACAAGAATAATACATTGCTAACTATTAAATATCTATGTGGGTCAGCAATTGCTGCTACCCAAAACTCAACAGATTCAGTTTACTAGTTGTTATTCTAATTTATGTGTCTGTGGGGCAGAGGGGAGTGAGCTGTCCTCTGGCTGTTTTTGACTGGGGCAGATCATCTGGGATAACTCTACTTCACATGTCTCTCATCCTCTGCTTCCACACGCTGCTTAGCCTGGTCACTTCTTTGCCACAGCTCTGGCAGATGCATGAGGAAGAAATCAGAAACATGTGATGTCTGTTGAGCACTATACCCAGAACTGGCACACTGTCTCTTCCAGCCAATTCTATTAGCTAAAGCAAGTCGCAAAGTCCAACCCAGAAGTGAGGAATTGGGAAATTGTGATATGGTAATTTATAATAAGAGGCATATACTTAGTCTTCCTCCCAGTTCCTGGCAAAGGCTTCTAAAACCCTTGGAATTTTCCAAGTGATAAAGGTGAAATGACCATTTTTTGTTATTCATAGCGAGCCTCTTCAACCACACCTGAGTTTATGTTAATGAAGTGACTTTTGGAGAGCCCCTAAGCATGGAGACTGGTTGCTAGAGGAATCATCCAAGTGATTAGAGGGCTAGAAATTTCAGCCCCACCCTCCTACTCCTTCCTTCAGAGAGAGAAAAAGGACTAGAGATTCACTTAATCATCAATGGCTGATGGTTTAATCAATTATGCCTATATAATGAACCTAAAAGAATGCGGTTTAGAGAGTTTTCAGGCTGGTGGACACACTGAGATGCTAACAGGGTGGTAAGCCTGGAGAGCTGGAGACGGTGTGGAAGCTGTGCCTCTTCCCATAGACTTTGCCCTATCCATCTCTTCCAGCTGGCTATTCTAGAGTCGCATCCTTTAACAATAAATTCTAATCTACCAAGTAAACTGTTTTCTTGAGTTCTGTGAGCTCTTCTAGCAAATGACCTGACCCGAGGAAGCGACAATGGGAACCTCTACTTTACAGTGGATCACTCAGAAGTGACAACATGGACTTATGATTGATGTCAGAAGAGGGGCCTTTCTTGTGGGACCTAAACTGTGGATCTAATGCTGTCTTCAAGTAGACAGTGTAAGCATTTAATTAAATTAAAGAAAACTCTGCTGGTATCAAAGAATTGGTCTGTGTAGAAAAAAAGCAACACATCTGGTGTCAGAAATGATGTATTGAGAACATAGTGAGAGTATAATAAAAGGAGATTTCCTACTCAGAAATATAATCTGCTACTTTTGTGAAGAAAACTGCAAAGTTTCAAGGCAAAGAATGGGAAACGTAAGGAATCAAGGCCAATAACATAGTTTACCATGGCATCTGTTAAGGATATTGATGGTACTGTAGGATTTTTTTTCTTTCCAATGAGCTTACATATTGTAGATATGTCATATTTCTAGAATAAGACAGATGTGAGAATTTATTTTCTCCCTTAATTTTTTTCATGGATATACATGTTGAAAAACATTTACATAAATAATAGTTGGGGTAAATATAATATTAGTATTGAAATATCAATCTATTCTTTGTTTCTCTTGTTTTTTGAGACAGCATCCTGCTCTGTCACCCTAACTCAGGTAATCCTCCCATCTCAGCCTCCTGAGTAGCTGGGACTACAGGCACGTGCCATCACATCTGCCTAATTTTTAAATTATCCACATGAGGTCTCCTCATATTGCCCCGGCTGGTCTTAAACTCCTGGGCTCAAGCAATCTGCCTACCTCAGCCTCTCCAAAATGTTGGGATATAGGCATGAGCATGCGGCCAATCCATTATTTGAATTGTTTCCAAGTTAATTGCAAACTCCTATAGTGATCAATCATCAAAATCATTTTAAATAATCTATCTGTATATATCGATAGCAAAGAATTAGAACTCACCTGGCTTTCAAAAGGATTTGCTTACCAGGCATTAGAGTATTCACCTTCTCAACACTGTAATATTTCTAGTGTCCCTTTATTTTGTATCTGAGAAATTTTTACATGGTGGGATCATCAGTCATATAAAGATACTAAATAGATAAGCAGAAAGGCTTTCTATGTAAAATGGGAGGAAAAAATGCTTATGAATGGGGCAGAGAAAAAGAATCGTCCTTATGCTTTCAATCATAAGTGCTTCCTTAGGCATATAAATATTAGAAAGTGTGCACCTGAAAAATTCTTGCCATAATTATCTGGGCATGAAACTCTACTGTTTATAAGCTTTAATTGTTATGCCCACATAATCCTAAAGATAGAATAAATATTAGGAATTTCATCAACAACTTTCATCTATAATCAGGCAAACAAACACAAATAATACTACATATGCAAAACAAAACAAAAATAAAAAAAGAAACACTTCTTGGATTTTTGAGCAAGGTCACAACCTATTAAGGTTTTAGGTGATTACTCCCACCCAAAAACAATTTCTTCATTTACAACAAAAGCCAAATGTTTAAACCATTCCTCTTTCAAATATAATAGTGCAAACCACTATAGTAGCCCCCACTTATCTAAAGTTTTGCTTTCTGTGATTTCATTTACCCAACAGCAGTTCAAAAATATTAAATGCAAAATTCCAAAAGTAAGTAATTCATAAGTTTTAAATTATGCACCATTCAGAGTAAAGTGAAGAAATCTCATGCTGTCCTGCCTGGGAGATGGATTATCCCTCTGTCCAGCAGATCCACACGATATGCACTATTCATCCATTAGTCACTCAACAGCCATCTTGGTTATCAGATTGATTGTCTTGCTATGGCAGTGCTATGTTCAAGTAACCCTTATTTTAATTAATAAAGTGCAAGAGTACTGATGCTGACAACTTGCATATACCAAAAGAAACCCAAACATATGCCAAAGAGAAGTTGTTAATCTCTTACTGTTTCTAATTTATAAATTAGACTTTATTATAGGTCTGCACACATAGGAAAAACATAATATATATACGGTTCAGTATCTGTGGTTTCAGGCATTCACTTAAGAGTCTTGGAACTTATCCCATGGATAAGGGAGGACTACATTATTTAGTTATCAATTCAAAATACTTCGAAGAGAAATACAACCAAAGAGAAATGAGCTTGTAGTAACTTTGATAGTAAAAGAGACACAGTAAGACAAAGTCTGCCTTACAACAAAATCTGCCTTACAACAAAATGCCTAAAAGGCACGTTTCATTTAATGACGACTTAATAGCAAGAGGAAGCACCAGAAAATGATGACAATCCCAGGTCACTGATATTATGAAAATCCAGTTGACTCAAACAACACAGACATCACCAATCCCTGCGCAGTTGAAAACCTATGTATAAGTTTTGACTCCCTCAAAACTTACGTACTAATAGCTTATTGTTGACTGGAAGCCTTACTGATAACATAAACAGTTGATTAACACAAATTTTGTAGGTTATATGTAGTGTATGTTCTATTTTTACAATAAAGTTAAGTTAGAGAAAATAAAATGTTATTAAGAAAATTATAAGGAAGAGAAAACGTATTGACTATTCATTAAGTGCAAATGGATCGTCGTAAGATCTTCGTCCTCATCATCTCCATGCTGAGTAACCTGAGGAGGGATGGTCTTGCTGTCTTAGGAGTGGCAGAGGCAGAAGAAAACTTCTGTATAAATGGACCCATATGTCCAGACGTGGTAGCTCACACCTGTAATCCCAGCAATTTGGGAAGCCAAGGCGGGTGGATCACCTGAGATCAGCAGTTCAAGACCAGCCTGGTCAACATGGTGAAACCCCATCTATACTAAAAATACAAAAAAAATTAACCGGGTGTGGTGGCGGGCGCCTGTAGTCTCAGGTACCCAGGAGGCTGAGGCAGGAGAATCGTTTGAACCTGGGAGGCGGGGGTTGCAGTGAGCTGAGATCGCGCCACTGCCCTCCAGCCTGGGCAACAAGAGTGAAACTCCGTCTCAAAATAAATAAATAAATAAACAAGCCCATAAAGTTCAAACCCATGTTGTTCACAGACACGAAGGGGCAGCTGTGCTCTGTACAAGTGCTGAGTAAGCTCTTTCATTAAAACCTGCCATTTTGTAACTTTGAAAATTTTGAAAGTATAAATTAATATATTTAATTGATTTTGCATAAGACAGTAGGTCATCACAACCACATACACAAAATAGAGCTTTATAGTTTTCTCTTCTAAGCTTCCAAGGTAAGCTAAGAGAAGCAGTCCCTTTTCTGCAAGGAAAATGTAGCTTACCATTATATAGACTACTCATTGCAAAATTAATATATGAAACAAAGAAATATTTTCTTCTGGACGATTTCTACAGAAGGACCAGAATCCATTAAAGAGATGTTGAAAATGGAAAGCAGACATGTTAAGCAAGGTTGTCCATTTACAGGCTCGGGAAGAAGCCGAAAATGGCTGTGGGAAAGTAACAACTATGATTTATACAAATCTTGAACTTGGCTTTTGGGAAAACGAATATATTCTGCTCTGTGTTTACAGCATCTAATCCCAATCACCTCTGCAAGAAATCCTGTAATGAAAGCCGATTACCTCACAACATGCCCCTGGAAAGAATGATCCATCTAATTTCCATTATTTACTGAGTTACAAGGGTTGCCATGGTTCAGGAGGCCTCATTACAAGCGATGCTAAATATGCAGAGTGTGAATGTAGATTACATAAAGGCACCAGGGATAGGGCTGTATAAAACCTAATGGTTCCTTGTTTTACAGCAACAAGGGTTTGCTTAAATGGTGAATATAGCAAGAGAGAGAAAAATCTTCAAGAAAACATAATTAAGTTGCATTCTATATAAAATTTTGTAAGCTACCTAAAACAAGAAGTAGTTTATGACACTAAAACAAAAACAAAAAGGTATTTCAGGGAGCTCGCCATAGCAGAAGGATTGTAAATAAAATAAGTCTCACAAATTTTGTTCCTCATCTTTATAACTTGGTTGAATTATTTCATTATTTCCAAAACACAGACAGAAGGAATGACAACCATTGTAGTCTTAATAATTTTTGTTCCCTTTTGCTTTGCTTTGTTTTATTTTTTAGGTACAATGTTTTTCTTGGATTAACTTTTTCATATTTTATATTTCAATTTTTTTATTTTAATGCATATATATTTGTATATGTGTATGTACATGTATATGAAAACATGTATTTGTATATTCAAAAACTAGTTTTATCAAATTCAGGATACTTAACATTAATGTAATATTATAGTACACACAGTTGATTTTCAATTTTCACCAATTATCCCAATAACATCCTTTATTTATTTATTTATTTATTTATTTTGAGACGGAGTCTCGCTCTGTCGCCCTGGCTGGAGTGCAGTGGCCGGATCTCAGCTCATTGCAAGCTCCGTCTCCCGGGTTCACGCCATTCTCCTGCCTCAGCCTCCCGAGTAGCTGGGACTACAGGCGCCCGCCATCTCGCCCGGCTAGTTTTTTGTATTTTAGTAGAGACGGGGTTTCACCGTGTTAGCCAGGATGGTCTCGATCTCCTGACCTTGTGATCCGCCCGTCTCGGCCTCCCAAAGTGCTGGGATTACAGGCTTGAGCCACCGCGCCCAGCCCCCAATAACATCCTTTATGAAATTTTTTGTGTCAGTCCAAGATCATGCTTTCCATTTACTTGTCAGGTCTCTTTAGTCTCTCTTGACCCGAAATGATTCTTCCGTCTTTTTTTCTTTTTCTTTCATGACATTGACCCTTATGAAGATTATGGGCCAGTTGTTTTGTAGAATGTCCCTCAATATGAATTTGTCTGATGTTTCTTTAACTATATGTTCATTTCACGTATTTTAGGCAGGAATGGTATATCATTCGTGCATCGCAACAGGAGGATCAGCTATTTGTCCCATTATTAGTGAGTTAACTACGAATACTTGGTTAGGGTGGCATCTGCCAGGTTTCTTTATGGGAAAGTCACTGTTTCAATTTCTGTAATTGGTTTGTGAGCTGTAGAAAGAGACTTTGAGATAATACAATATACTGTGCCTATTCAGATTTTCACTCTATAGTTTTAGCAAACATTGATGATACTTGCTTGAAATAATTATTACTCTGTAGGTTGAAAAATCATTTTAATATCTTTTGAAAAAACTATATTAGTAGAAACTAAGATAAGAGTTTTGGGTTGTGTCATTTCTCACTTTTATGCCTTTAGATATGTATTGAGAGATACTTGGGCAATTTGATCAAACATAAAATTTAATTGACTTTTTGAGAAATATAGAAATATTTCTTTCCCACTCACATATCTTTGAGTGAAAAGTCTTTCCTCTTGTAAGAGTACCTTAATGTGTGTGTAAGTATGTGTGTGTGTGTGTGCAGCAGTTATTATTCATGTTTCCTCTATTCAGAGAAAGTTCTGGGGCATGATATAAACCATATATCAATGTGTTTTTCCTAACATAATTATTGTTCTTGACATGCAATTGTAGGGTTTTTTTTTTCTTTTCTTAATGAAGGGATTGGTGGATGGGTGTCCAAGGTCTCTTTTAATATCAGATGCTCTGGGGACTTTGATAATCCAGTACCAATACAGAAACTTGAAACCATTCCATAGACTGGAGCAGTCGAGCTTGTAGGAACTAACTATGAGCCTTCCTTAAAATGGATGCTTACTAGACCATGTTAAATGTGTAACTGACTGAGCCTCATTAAATATGTAATGGGCTGTTAGAGGATAAAAGAAAGCTTTCTAGCAACATATTTGAGAGTCATTATGCATTTAATATATGAAAATCTAGATTGAAAAAAATCTAAAACTTGAAAAAATAGATTTTACCTTCTCTGAGGTATTGGAAAAAGGATGGGCTCTTTCTTGAATGCTTCCTAAATTATATCTTGGTCAGAAGGAAAAGGAAACCAAAATATAAAATGGGAGCTTTAATGCAATAGAAGCTAATCAAGAAATATCATGTGGCCTTAGTATCGGTTGTGTTTTCATCTCACTGATAACAACGAAATGAGTACGTCCTTATAAGGAGGCCTGTAGCATCAGAAGAGTGTTTGATACTGAGCACTCAGAATAAGCAGACTCAAACAGGTCAAAGAAGCAAGAGGCTTACTGAATACACATAGCATTTGGAACTACTGACAGGCAATCTGGGAAAAAATCCATGGCCTAATTCAATTGTGAAAAAAAACAACTGAAATGTTTTAGTAGAAGAGTTTATTATCTGTTGCCCTATGAATTTAATGAATTATTCATTAACATAGAAAGTGCTGGAAACTGCATATTTGACTAGTATAATGGAATTATCACAGAACTTGAAGTCAAAAGACTTGGGTTTGAGTTTCAACTTCTTTACTTAATTAGGAATATCTCTTAAGCAGTTTACTTCATCTTTCTGAGCCAACTCTGCCCATAAATAATGTGGTGGATGGACTGAAATGCTTCTGAAACATTAAAATACTAAACGAATTGTGTTAAAAGTCCATGCAGAAGATATATAAAATGCTGTGCAGCTTTATTTAACAATTTAAATTTCCTTAATGAGTAATTTATGGATATGAGAAAAGATCAAAGTGATTACCCTAATATTTAAAATTCACTAGATATGCCAAAGTGTTTTAGGTTGGGCTTCAGTGTCAAATGACATCTATCTAGCAGCTCTTCTTACTGCTACTCCATGAATTCACAGAATAAGATGAAAAGGCAAAACAAGAATTTAAGCTTTATAAAGGCAGGCATATTTTATCTGTGTTCCCAGTGCCTAAAATAGCACCTCGTATGTAGGAAAAATTCCATAAACATTTGATGAAAGAGTAAGTTAACTAACCAGGACTAAGAGTCATATTGTTGCCAGAATCTGAAAAGAATTACAACTGACAGTTGGGTGGGAAGACAATTACTGACCCCTGCACAATATATGGTCAAGCAATGAAAATTTGCTGCCTTGAAAGAAAAAGAAAATGCTTTGTCTTTACCCCTCTATCTGCTACTGGCACAGAAGTACAAGGTATTTATGATACCAGCTAGAAATCAAGGAATATACCTCTCACCAGACAGAGTGCAGACACCTATATGTTGGTCTCCCTGCAGCCTCAGTAAGTTTATCTCTTCTATGTAAAATTAGTGACTAAAATCCCTAGAAAATAACTGGGCAAGAATTATGGAGGAGAAATGTTTGTTGAACTCTGGGAGATGTAGTCTCCTTAAATAAAATTATATGTATATATGGAGTCAAGATGAGCCCAAATACTACTGCTTGTGGGAAATTAGGGATTTTCCCATAATTCTGATGTTTTAGCTTCTCAGAAAACAAACGAGTAGAGACAAAAGAAGATACCAACTCAAATCTAGGGGCGGTTTCACTGTAATCCAAATTTCACGTTTGGGAGTGGTCACGTAATTTACCATCAAGAATGCAGGGCCCAGAGGCAGTCAGTGAGAGCTCTAATCAGGAACTGTTACTCTTTGCTAATTAGCATATTGGATCTCAGAAATGGGTTTTTACAGGTGGATATAATGGCCAGTAGATTAGCATGTAGTATGATGAAACTCTCAATGAGGAAATTTAAAATACTCGAAGTATGTAGTTTTGGGTTTTTTGGGTTGTTTGTTTTACAGAGACACTGACTCCTCCTAATATGCATGACAAAGTAGAAGAACCCTGAAAGGCCAAAAGTCTTGCCTTTAGAGATAATCCCCTGGACTAAATCTCTACCTCCTCCTACCCCCAGAGGTGAACTAGTGAGGGATCTGAGCAGTGCCCCATCAAGGCATACTAGAATCTGAGTTCAGCAAAGAAAAGAAGTGTGCCTCTATATACATTTACAAAAATATTCTCCCACATTTTGAACTAAGTGAAACAAGTTAATAATGTCTCTACAGTAAAAGAAGGTGGCTATATATAAAGCGCCATGTTATCTGCTGTGATGCCAAGGGGATGCCATTGTCAATTCATGTCATTGTCAACCCCTATAAAGCCATTTGGCAGCCCCAGAACCATTGGTTACTTGGATATAACTTCTCTTGTTGCACAGTAACCCAGAGACATAAAGCAAACAGCCTCCCATTATGTAACATTTTGATATTTTTATGATTTTAAAAAAAATTTTTTTTTCAATCCTACCTTAAAATACCCTCCTGGTGGGGTGCAGTGGCTCATGCCTGTAATCCCAGAACTTTGGGAGGCTGAGGCAGGTAGATCACTTGAGGCCAGGAGTTTGAAACAAGTTTTGGCAATATAGTGAAGCCATGTCTCTACCAAAAATACAAAAATTAGCCAGTCTCATAACCCAGTCTCTAAATAAATAAATTCTTTTTTTAAAAGAATTATTTTTAAAAATACTACTACTCCTGATTACTGAGTTTTTGGCACCTCCTTAAATTTCACACCTGTGATAAGTGCCTCACTATCCTGATTCTGAGCATCTGAGAGTCTACAAAGCTGAAATGTCTTGTCTCTAGAATTTCGGCATTTGGTTCTAGCAAAACTTTCATTCAGGGTAGAGATCAAAGCACTTCATGGCTGGAGAATTGGAGCTATCCAGAAACTATAAAATAAGTTGTACAAAATATTTGTTTTAATTTTTGTTTTATACGTTCTCTTACTAATCAATATTTAGTTAATAAACGTCTGTTTAAGTGATATAATTTGGCTGAAGTTTGCTTTCACTTTTACTTGAAACTCAAGAATTTCGGGATGGCTACCATTTCTACCAAAAAGAAAGGGTAAGTTGACTTAAGTCAACCACAACTAGCAAGTAGACAATGACTGGAATGGAGAATAAGGTATATTTTGTTTTATTTATTTTATTTTACTACATTTTGCAGCACTTACTATGTGCCAGACATTGTTATGCTTTTAAACAATTAACTCTAATTGTCACAACACCACTCTATGTGAAGTACTATTACTATTTCTACTTCACAAACGAAAAACACTCTTTTCTTTCTGGTGGTAAAATACAGAAATAAGTGTACATCATTTGAAGCTGACTGACAGAAAAGGTCCACCATGAATATTATAGAAAACTAACAACAAAAGGAAAGAAAACACTACCTTTAAGACTCACAGGGGTATTATATTTCTAAAAGAATTCATCGTGAGAACCAAAAATAAATTAAGGAAACTTATTAAAAGCCTCAGTTGAGTGCAGAAAACTATAAATCAAAACTACAAAAAAACCACAGCTCAAAACTACAAAGAACTGGGCAAAATATACCAGCTTAATCAACAAAATTTCTCTACTACATATTCTTTTTATTTCCCTACTTAAGTATTTATCTTCCCTTTTGTTTCATATTTTAATTATCTTCGTACTCCATACCTAGCTCACGCCCTGCACATAACAGGTTCCAAGAAAATGCTTGATGAGTAAATGCATGAGCCCACTCCTCCCTTTTACGAAAATAGTTGTTGAACATAGGAGTGACTTAAATAAACACATTTGTAGCCTCTAAACAAAGAAACCCCAAATTTAATTATCTGTGGCTTATAGACACCCATTGAAGAAGATAAATAGAATCTTAAATGTGCACTTATTGAATTAATATTGTTTTGCTTCCAAAGCACAAAATTTCAAATGAAAGATTTTGGTTCTTTCTGGTGAAACAAACATATTGATTAAAATATAAATAATTAGTAAAGGGCATTTTGAATTTTTCAAGTCATTTTTTATATTCAAGGGATTTAATATTTATATATTCTAAAACAGTTACTACCAACCCTTCCCTAACAAAAGATTATAAAAAACTACATACACTTCAGCTAAAGATTCTATCTAGATTCGAAGGGAAATTGTGATTAATGAATTTTCAGGTGAATAGAAACTACCTCCTGTTGTTGCTATGGTTCTTTGACACGACTTGGCAGCAATTTAAGGGCTTAACAGGAAAGAAGACAAATGAACACTGTAGGGAAATGCTCCACATAACACTAGTCATTGTTCCAAACACAATTCCATTTGCAGTCTGAGTGATTTGAGAATAAATGCTTTGAAGGAACATCCATAAAAAGGGATTTTGTAAGTGTCAGAAAGGTACCTCAACACCAATCAGGGAAATAATAAAATCTGCCAATGAAAGTAATCAGAAAATAGATTTTTCTTCTATATTATGTTAATCATTGCCATGTTTATATAATTACATGATTTTAGACAAAGTAGTTATTTTAGTAACTTTTCATCGTTCTTCCCAAATATTTAAAACTCAAGTGGACATCTTTGTAATATAGTTGACAGTATTTCCAACATTTTTATTTTGTGCCTTGATAGTCACAGCCTCTATAAATTAGTGCTCTGGGAATGAAGTCTATTACACTGAAAGTGACCCTGTAAGAAGACATTAATTATTAAATCAATTTTGTTACATGTGGTGTGTTCAAAGACAATCAGTGTTACTCCGAAGCTGTACACAAGCAGACACACAGACACACACACATGCACAGATGTTGTACTAGAGCAAGCTCTACCTGAGCAGGAATCTTTGTCTATTATGCTCAGTGCTGTATCACGAACACCTCATTTGAGCATCCAATAATATTAAAAATAGTATCAATATTTCTAATTTCTTATAATGCTAACTGTGTCCAGAAACTGGAATGTGCACTCTACGTTTTTATTTAACCACCTCCACAAAGTTGTAAATTAGGTGATATTATAACCTTCATTTATTTGATGAGGCAGATTGAATTACAGATAGGTAAATAACTTGGCTGCAATTGAAAAAATTGGAGGAGCTGGGATCAGTCTCATATGCCTCTAACTAGAAGTTCTGGCCATCATTGCTTTATTATATCACCTCCAAATTACCTCCTAGTCACTCAATCTTCATCACTATCAGAACATGAGAGAATATTCTGTCTTTTCTTTTCTAATAACTCAATATCCCCATCTTTCTCAGTTCCAGTTCACTTTCCCCAACCCTCCAATGCCAGAATCCATCCTCTCTGTCTGAACTGGAACAAGGTGCACTCAGTCATGTAGAATGGTGACTAATCAACTCATTAGACTTTAGAATAAATGATTTTCAATAAATTGCCTCACCCAAACATTTCTATCTTAAACCATTCATCTCTGCTGCTCAAAGTTTGTCTATTTCTAAAGGAATTCAGACATCTGCAAGTATTTGAGAAAAATATTTCTGAAAATAAGAATAATGTCATTCATTCAATACTTTTTATTACAAAGTTTACTGTTATGCAATGAAATTTGCCCCCTTGAAAATTCATATGCTGAGGCCCTAACCCATAATGTGACTCCATTTACAGATAGGGTCTTTAAGGAAGTAATCAAGGTTAAATGAGGCTATAACACTGGGGTCCTAATTTGATTGGACTAGTGTCCTTACAAGAAGAGAAAAAGACCAGAGCTCACTGACTTCTGGGCTTACATGCTGTCTCTCTGAGAGCACACAGAGGAAAGGCCATGTGGGGACACCAAGAGAAGGCAGCTGTCTGCAGGCCCAGAAGAGAGGCCCCACCAGAAACTGACCCTGCTGGAGCCTTGATCTTGGCATATCCAGAACTGTGAGAAATTTGTCTTGTTTAAAACACCCAGTCCATGGATTTTATTGTGGTGCCAGGCAGACTAATACACTTCCTTACCTATTTGTCAAGCACTGTGTTAGACAGTAGGGATACAAAGTCGAGTAAAGCAGAGCCCTTATTTGCTCAGAAGTAATGGCGGTGAGGAAAATAGAGAAAAGGAGGTGTGATCAGTGGCACTCCTGATTGTAAGTAAAGTGCTGTGATGGTCTCAAGAAGAAAAGATTAATTATACCTAGAAACATTAGATAAGTCTTAACAACAGAGGTAAATTTTATGTTGGGTCTTCTAGAAAAAATAAGAGTTTTGGAGAGGAAGAAATAGGGTAGTTTCGACTGGAAAAGGAATAATATGAGAAAAGGTAAAGATATGGGTATTGCATTTGTGTTTAGAAACTGACAATCTGTTTTAATTAATTAGAATATGGCTGGTGATGGGAGATGTAGGAGTCTGCATTGAGAATGAAAAACAAAGCTACGAAACCAATAGAGCCATATCAATCCCTGGTCTTGTATGAAAAGGAGTCCTCCAGGCCTACAAGGCCATGGTCAGGGGATATCCTCAGCCATCTTCCTAAATCATTAGTTCTTAAAAGTTTGAGGACACCAAACTTTCCGACGGAAATGCATTATGTATAGAACAGAATGCAAAGGATCTGGAGGGTTATAATACAAGGTAAAAGGTTTATACTGCTTTAAATTTTTTAAATTAAAGAACAAATACATATTATAGAAAGAAATTCATTCTATTAATGAGTAAGGATGCTGAATCATGCTGATGTTTAATAAGGATAATTTTGTATAATAGGAACTTTAGGGATGTCTTTGAAAATTGAAGTCATAGAATAGACATGATCCTTATCTTTTCATTATTTTGTCCAGTGTTCCATGGACACTGTCCACCCACATTATGCTAATCCATATAATTGCTCCAAGGAGAACTAATCCAAGTAGGGGATTCTAAATGAGAAGGGAACTCATTCTCCACCAAAAAAATTAGATAGCTCATCAATAATTTAATTAAAACTATTTCTAGCAAGGTGTAATGGCATGCACCTGTAGTCCCAGCTACTCAGCAGGCTGAGGTGGGAGGATCACTGGAGTCCAGGAGTTCAAGAGAACACCATCTCTTTCTATATATACATAAAATTTAATAACATATAGTTATATATTATTGATATAATACATAAGTTATATATAAAACCCCTCTATATATTTTATATATATATAGAACTACCCATATATAAATATAATATATATTTTATCTATAGAAAAATATATAAATACGTATCTTTGTAATACAGAAATATATCAATATATAATATATATTATACATGTGTAGAGAGAAAGAGAGGTTTTATATATATACACACACACATATATAGAGAGAAATAGGGGAGTTATAGCTATAAAATATATGTTTATATATACAAAACCTCTCACTATATATATTTTATATATATAAAGCTTCTCTCTATATATACACATATATTTATATAGAGAGCCTCTATATAATATATAAATATTTATATATAAATATAGTATATAAAAATCTAGAGAGGCCCTCTATATATAATAAATGTATGATTATATATTTAATATGCATATTCAATATAACTATAGAATACATATATAATTAATATGTATATTCTATTTACATTTATAATACATATATAATACATATTTTATGTATAATTTCAGGTCCTTTGCATATATATATACACATATACACACACACATAGAGGTTTTTATTCATATATGTAAAACCCTTGTATACTGTTGCTGGGAATGTAAATTAGTACAGTCACTATGGAGAACAGTATGGAGGTTTCTAAAAAAAAAAAAAAAAAAATCCTACAAATAGAACTACCATATGATCCAGCAATCCCACCGCTAGGTATATATCCAAAAGAAAGAAAGTTGATGCACCAAAGAGATATCTGTACTCCCATGTTTACTACAGCACCATTCATGGTAGCCAAGATAGGAAATCACACTGTTTCTCATGGATGAATGGATACATATAAACAATGGAATATTATTCAACCATAAAAATATGAAATCTTGTGATTTGCAACAACGTAGAAGAATGTGGAGGACATTATGTGAAGTGAAATAAGTCAGGCAGAGAAAGACAAACACAGCATGTTCCCACTCATATGTGGGAAGTAAACAAATCTGAATTCATAGAGATGGAGAGTAGAATGATGGTTACCAGAGGCTGGGAAGTGTAGTCGGCGGGGTGGGACAGAATGAAGAGGGGATAGTTAATGGGTACAAAAAAACAATTGGATAGAAGAAATGAGATTTAGTGTTTGGTAGCAAAATAGGACAACTATAGCTGATAATAGCTTATTGTGTATTTCCAAATAACTAAAAGAGTAGAATTGGAATTTCCTAACACAAAGAAATAATACCTGCTTAAGGTGATGGGTATCCCAATTACCCTGATTTGATGATTACACATTGTCTGATTGTATTACAATATCACATGCACTCTATAACTATTAGGTATCCATAATAATTAAAATTAAAACAAATTTTAAAAACACAAAGCATCTTATCTGTCCTTTCCTTTATCTCCTCAACATTTGTCTAGCGTGGTTTAGGCAGTACCAGAAGGGCCGGGGCAGATAATACACTTCTAGAAGTAAGTCATGTTTATCTGTAACAATTTTTTTTTTTTTCCTTTTTTGAGAGGTAGTCTCTCCCTTGTTGCCCAGGCTGGAGTGGAGTGGTGCAATCTTGGCTCACTGCAGCCTCCGCCTTCTGGGTTCAAGCGATTCTCCTGCTTCAGCCTCCTGAGTAGCTGGAATTACAGGCACCCACCACCATGCCCAGCTAATTCTTGTATTTTTAGTAGAGACGGGATTTCACCATGTAGTCGAGGCTAGTCTCAAACTCCTGACCTCAGGTGATCCACCCGCCTCGGCCTCCCAAAGTGTTGGGATTACAGGTGTGAGCCACTGCGCTGGGCGTGAGGCATCGCTCCCTGTCCCCTTTTTTCCTACCAATATATGGTTAATGTTCATTCAAAACCATTTTCAAAGTAGCAGTGTCTATATCTAAACAGGATACAGTTTATGAATTTGCCAAAGCACCACCAATAAACAGAGGCAAATTAAGGTAAGTTTTACCGTGGACATAATAAAATTCACAGTTTATCTGAACATAATCTGAAATAAACCACAACAAATAATTGTAACATGTTCTGGTTTTACAATGGAAAGATCAATTTAACTGTTGATAATGGCCCTAAATATCACTCAGATTTTAAAATCACTTATTTCTATTTCAAGAGGAAAGTAAACTGAATACAAAAATGTGTAATTAAAAATGTAAAAACTCTAGAATAAAGTAGGATAGACCCTAAGTATTCACTGCACCAAACCCTCAACAGATGCAGAAATTTTCTCCACAATAACCCTGCGAACATTTCCGGTGCTGGGACTCATTTTCCAAGTCAGCTAAAACCATATTTGCTTTTCACTGTTTCTAAATTTTCCTACATGTTGCAAACTTGTTTTCTTAGAACCTCTGTCCATAAGTATGAGAATACGTGAATATCGTATATTTCTAAATAACTAAAATAGTATAATTGGATTGTTTGTAACAAAGGATAAATGCTTGAGGGTATAGATACCCCATTTTCCATGATGTGATTATTACTCATTGCATGCCTGTATCAAAATATCTCATGTACCCCAAAGATATGTACACCTACTATGTACTCACAAAAATTAAAAATTAAAAAAATGTATGAATACACAATCTAGTCATTTGAATATACCAACTTTAAATATAATTGCAGGCATGAAGTCTTCTAAATGATGTGACTATTTTATAATACATTTTTGCTTTGTTTCAGCATTCTCACTTTTAAAACATACTAATTTATGTGTTGAAACCTAAAAAGTAAAAATTTTAAAAGAAAGTTTACCTAATGAATCCTGATTGTTTCTTACATATGATATCTTTGTTTTATAATACTTATTTTATTAGCTCTCTGGAAATTAGGATAATTTGGTTTCGTTATTATGCAATGTTACATCTAAAAGACATTTTAATATACAAAATCAAGCTAGTCATAAGGACGATGAGTTCCATTCTCCTCAATCTAAGGTTGCTCATTTTATGTCTTGACAAAGACTCTCTCTTTTGACCAAAACTTTTGTCAGGCTCCTCCAATTCCTCTGCTTGACTAGGCCAACACTGGGCTTCCTTCTTTGTTCTTGCAGGATCCAGTTTGAACAAGAATCCTGTTAAGTTGGCTTAGGGAGAATGCCCCACCCTTGGTATCTGACCACCCTTGATATCCTATCACACTGGCCTGCCTTCAGCAATAATCCTATCAAGTTGGTATAGCCAGAAAGCTCTTACCTTTGATGTTTTTTCCTCCTGGTAATTTTCCATTCGCTGATCCCCGCCCTGCTCCTTGGTTATAAATCCCCACTCAGCCTTGTTGAAGTCAGAACTGAGCCCACTGTCTCTCCCTCACTGTGGGATTCCATTGCAGTGGTCCCTATACCTATCACTGGGGTCTACCTTGGATAACGTTTGCCTTAACATCTTTAACAAGTGTCATGATGAGCTTTTTTTTCTTTAACAGTCTTCTCCAGTATGCCAAAAACTTGGGATATACAATCTTCTCTTCCTTTAAATCCCCCAGTCTCTCCCACTCTCCCCTCCATTTCTACTTTAATTCTCCTTCTTAACCTGAAAGCAGAAAACAGCTTGAGCCATTGGAGAGTCCTAAAAACAATCCCATTAAATACAAGGCTCATTTTGGTCCTATCTTGGAATCCTGTGACAAAGAAAATGCCACCACTGCAATCTAGGATGTTTCTTTGAAAAATATTCATAGCTTTCAATTCATTTCAACAATTATTTACTAGGTACCAGGCACTAGACTAGGACCCAGGCCTTATATTAGTACTACAGTTGCAGTAAGTATGTGTGACATTCTCATCCTTAAAAGTTAGCAATGCCAAAGATTCACAGAATGAAGAAAGCTAGGCAATACATGCCCTGTGATGTTTCAGCATGCTCCTAATGATCATGGTATTTTCCCAAGAGTAGATAATGCATGTAAACAGTGGTAACCTCTGTTTACATATGAGAGGTAAACAACTTGGACCTCAGTTAACACACAGATTTTAACTAAAATTATCATGTTAAGAAAACTTCATTGGCCGGGCGCGGTGGCTCAAGCCTGTAATCCAGCACTTTGGGAGGCCGAGACGGGTGGATCGCGAGGTCAGGAGATCGAGACCATCCTGGCTAACACGGTGAAACCCCGTCTCTACTAAAAATACAAAAAATTAGCCGGGCGAGGTGGCGGGCGCCTGTAGTCCCAGCTACTCCGGAGGCTGAGGCAAACCTGGGAGGCGGAGCTTGCAGTGAGCTGAGATCCGGCCACTGCACTCCAGCCCGGGCGACAGAGCAAGACTCCGTCTCAAAAAAAAAGAAAACTTCATCATATTTAGAGATAAAGAATTTGCTTTATTGTATAAATGACAATTTCAACAAGGGTATAAATTAGGTATAATTATATAAACTGAATATTTACATCCAATTTACATCCATTGTTCTATTAATGAGCAGTTTTAATATATAATAGAATTCAGAATGATAAAGATATCTACATTTAGGCATCAAAAAAAAAAAAAAAAAACAGAAAGCAAAGACAGGAAGTCTACTTGCCCACTCAGTAATTAACAAAGATTTATGTAAAATTCCCACAAATTGATCTCAGAATCACAGCAGCATTTTCTATTAACAAAAACTGTGAAATACTAGGAACTGTGCTTTATATAAAGCTGTTTGAGGCAATCTACATAGGAAATATTGTCAAGATTCATAATTGCACAAATCTGAAAGGTCTTACATGTCTTATCACATATTACGCTGCTGTCATAACTCACAAAGAAGTAATTGTAGTATTTTATAAACTGCTTACTGTCTGTGATTGCAAATTGTTTAGCTAATCCATACAAACTTTCCGGCTGCAAATCTTCAATGTCATAGGTCTGGGTCAGGATATACTCCAGCTTCCAGATGGACTCTCCCTTTAGATTCGCCTCTGTCAGATTCAGGTAATACTGCAACATATCCTGCAGTTAAGAACAGTAACAAAACCTGGTTCACTTTTTGGCACATAAGGCACTGTACAACAAGAAGCGTTCATGTTTAAATTTCTGTGACACTTTAGGCTGGGCGCTGTGGCTCATGCCTATAATTCCAGCACTTTGAGGGGCTGCAGCGGGTGGGTTACCTGAGGTCAGGAGTTTGAGACCAGCCTGACCAACATGGTGAAACCCCATCTCTACTAAAAATACACACACACACACACAAATTAGCCAGGCATGGTGTTGGGTGCCTGTAATCCCAATTACTCAGGAGGCTGGGGCAGAAGAATTGCTGGAATCCAGGAGGAAGAGGTGGTGGTAAACCGAGATTGTGAGATTGCGCCACTGCACTCCAGCTTGGGTGACGGAACAAGACTTCGAAGAAAGGAAAGGAAAGGAAAGGAAAAAGGAAAGGAAATTTGTGGCACTTTGGTAGCTTGAAATTGTCCATGATGTGAGTATTTCTGTCATGGATATTGGCAAACACTACAAATTAAGGCACTTTTCCCCTCAGTGAACTAGTTGTTAAACACTTGTCAGTACTCCAGTGTATGTGTGGTAATCTAGGCTTTATATCTAAACAAAGATAAATATTTGGAATGTGCATACTTACATTTTTGGCTTTTTCAAAAAAATGGAGTCTTACTATATACATTGTTGTATTTTAAGAAATTATTTAGAAATTATACAAGAAATTATTTTTATATTTTTAGAAATTATTTAGTGCTATATCAGGAGAATCTTCCCACATCGGTACATATGTACACATGTATATATACATCGGGGTCTGAACCTCAGATGCTGTGTATTAGATACATAAACACATATATAGATAGATATATACATGTGTGTGTGTTTTGGATCTGAGGTTCAGATCCAAAATTAGGCAACTGAAAGTTGTAGAAAAAATTCTTTTGGACTAATTTATCACACAATTGTTTCATTTCCCCAGACCAGATTTCTGCCACTGTACCTCCTCCCTCCGTTCTTCTGGGGAATAACAGAACCATCTCCTAGTTAAATTCATCTAGAAAAAAAAAAGCAGTTATACCAATAATGGCTTTAATTGACGTGAATTATTTTGAAATTATGTTTCTAGAAAGGGGAAGTTATCCAAACTGAAGTACCCATAAGCTAAACGGCCAGTCTTTTGTGCTAAATTGTTCTAAAGCAGGGAGCCATGAAGCTGCTCCAAAGAGCTTTTGTCCTAAATATCCAATTCAATTTTTTTTCCTTTAAAAGAATTTTTTGGGTGGGCCCAGTGGCTCACATCTGTAATACCAGCAATTTGAAAGGCCAGTGTGGGAAGATCACTTGAGCCCAAGAGTTCGAGACCAGCCTGGGCAACACAGGGAGACCCCCATATCTACAACAGGAGTATAAAAATTAGCTGGACATGGTGGTGCATGCCTGTAGTCCTGCCTACGTGGGAAGCTGAGGTGGCAGGATCACTTGAGCCCAGGAGTTTGAGGTTGCTGTAAGCTATGATCACACTACAACACTTCAGCCTGGGTAACAGAACAAGAACTTGAAAATAAAATCTTGTTTGTTAACATTTATTAAGCATTTAGTATGAGCCAAACCTGGGTTACAAAACAAGAAAAAGAAAATAAAATCTTGTTTAACATTTATTAAGCATTTAGTATGAGCCAAGCATTTTTCTAAGTGCTTTACATAGATTTGTTCATGCAATCCTCATAGCAACTCAGTGAATTAAATAATATTTTAATTCCCATTTCATGGATAAATACACTGGGACACAGAGAAGTTTAGAAATAATGGTTCATGAGAGGGAATGGTAACAGAGCCTACACTCTTCTTGATACTTATATTCAGGAGAAGAAGAATGAACATGGTTTAGTGAAACAGTATGTATACAAGTCCACAAACATGGCACTAACCAATGAAAGCATCTAAATAAATGTGAAGTATTTAGAAGAATAGAAACAGCCTTCCAAAGATTAACCTCATCAGCTCACACTTAGTAAGTCCTGGTAACATTGCAAGTATAAAAAAGAAGGATGCCAGGAGATTTCAATATAAAATACATCTCACATGACTGTTCTGAGAAAAATTCAACTAAACTAATGAAAACTACAAAGATATGCATAAATATGGGGTCAGCTCTGAAATCTGCCAACTTACCAATAATTTATAATCATGAGGATCATACTGAAATAGTCTGATACCAGGATTGTTGGTCTGTTTTTCTAAAACACTCTTCACTGGTGTAACAGCAGGAGCCACAAACAAAGAATTTACTGGACTTCCTGAGCAAAACATATGCACATAAACAAACATTTTTAAATAATAGCGTTTAACTATATTAAAAATATAAACAGGTTCCAGATTAAGAGATCAACAGACATAGCCAAGTGATATGTGATCATTGATGGATACTGACTTGAAACAACTATAAAGAGACAATTTTGAGAAAACAGGGGCATTTTTGTTATTGATACTGGATAATTATTGTTGATTTTGTTAAGTAAGTTTGTGGTTATGTAAATTATCCATATATTTTAGCAATGAATATAGAATATGTAGTGCTGAAATAGATCCAGTGTTTGAGATTCACTTTCAAATACTCCAGCAAAAAAATTAAAAGAATATAAGGCCAGGTGTGGTGGCTCAGGCCTGTAATCCCAGCACTTTGGGAGGCTGAGGTGGGCAGATCACTAGGTCAAGAGATCGAGACCTTCCTGGCCAACATGATGAAATTAGCTAGGCATGGTGACACACATGTAGTCCCAGCTACTCAGGAGGCTGAGGCAGGATGATCGCTTGAACCGGGGAGGCGGAGGTTGCAATGAGCCGAGATCGCAGGGTGCACTCCAGCCCGGCAACAGAGCGAGACTCCGTCTCAAAAAAAAAAAAAAAAAAAAGCGAAAAATCTTGATAGATGTTGAATATGAGTGATGAGTACATGGGGGTTTGTTTGTATCATTCTCTCTGCTTATATATGTATCAATAAGAACTTACAAGTAAGAGCTTAATATATTTTATTTTAAGCTGTTGTGTAAATTGTGCTTTGCTTTCTAAATTCTGAGAAATAAAACAAGTAACATCAAAAGAAACTTGAGTGTAGCAGTTAAAATAGAGTGATATTCCTTTAAACTCGAAGATTCAAAAGAAAATTTGAGTGAGCTGAGGGTTTCTGTGGCTTTTGTGTTGACAGCAAATAAATAACGCTGGCCCTGTGGAGCTAACAGGAGGTTATGTTGAAAAAATCCAGCTGCAGGCCTAATGTTACGATTTGGACACTCATCATACAACCATTGAGGATAATTCAGAAAAGGTTAGTGCTGGCAGATTTTTAAATAAAATGTTTAATTTACTAAATCAGCACATTGACTGGATATTCACCGCTTTGCTCTAGACTCTTAGACTAGGGAGATGCAAACACAGCATTACATTACCTTTTTTATCTGAAAGAACCATAATGCTGTCTCGGTGAGTGTGTCCATAAAATTGTCCTGCAATGACATCACTGTATTTTCGAAAAATATCTATCAATTTCTCATTATAGTATCCTCTGATTGCTGTGATGTTCTGTGAATAGGGCAGATACCCCACTGGAACATGTGCTATGACGTACACCTGGGAAAAGAAACACAAGGAGGCCTCATGAGAATCTGTCTGCACATTGGTCACAACCAAATGACATTTGGATACTCAAGATTGAAAGTATATTAATTAAAATTTAGAAACCAAATATGTCGTCTCTTCTATTTATAAATTATAGAGACAAAATTATAAAACTATTAAGGTCACTATATCTGCGCACTGTTGATGATATAAGGCAACTGTGACTTCAGTCACAATTTTTTGAACTGGCCTCTTTTTATATCAGTAGATGTCCACTAATCCTAAAAGCAAGACAAAATAAAACTTGCAATGCAAGGTGACTCAGGCCTGTAATCCCAGCACTTTGGGATGCCAAAGCAGAGTTTGAGCCACCCAGAGTTTGAGACCAGCCTGGGCAACATGGTGAAATCTTGTCTCTACAAAAAATAACAGAAAAAAAAAAAATAGCTTGGTGTGGTGGCGTGCACCTGTAGTCCCACCTACTCAGGATGCTGAGGTGGGAGAAACATTGGAGCCCAGGAGGCCGAAGCTGCAGTGAGCCATGATCGCACCACTGCACTCTAGCCTGGGCAACAGAGTGAGACACCCCGTCTCTTAAAAAAAAAAAAAAAAATTAAAACTGTAATGAGTTGGCTAGGCATAGTGGCTCACACCTGTAATCCCAGCACTTTGGAAGGCCAAGATGGGTGGATCACCTAGGTCAGTAGTTCGAGACCAACCTGGCCAACATGGTAAAACCCCGTCTCTACTAAAAATACAAAAATTAGCCAGACGTGGTGGTGGGTGCCTGTAATCCCAGCTACTGGGAAGGCTGAGGCAGGAGAATCGCTTGCACCTGGAAGACAGAGGTTGCAGTGAGCCAACACCACACCATTATACTCCAGCCTGGGCGACAGAGTGAGATTCCGTCTCAAAATAAAAAAAAAAAAAAAAGAAAAAGAAAGAAAGAAAATCCATGAGTTACAAAGTGTTTATGCAAAAAAAACCTTCAAATTCTAATACTTTTATTGATACTGGAGTCCACCCCAAGTTTAATAAACATACAAATTTTGCCTTCTGTTTATTCCCAGATGGTTTTGGTCTATGGGATCTACCTTCTCCTTATTCCACTGAGAGCTGTTCAGCGTACTTTCTAGCCATTCAAACTGGTTGGCTGGGTCGGTCTTGTTCAGTGTCATTATATTTGGGCCGTAGTACAAGTTTGTGTTTAGACTGATGATCCTAAGGTTTGGATTAGTTGTAACTTTCTGTGAATAGAAACCGCCTATAAAAACAATTTTAAAACACATTTAGGAAGACATACACATACACACAAACATTGTGAAAGCAAATTCCTGAGGTTTACAATCCAGTCAGGAGGTTGGTGCTTATTTCTCACTGTTTAGTTTGCACATAGATAGGCTGTCATTAGATAAGAATCAGATTTAACAAGCATTTACTGAAAACCTGCTATGGTGCCAGGCCCCATGCTGTCACTTCCAACATATTGAGATAACAACAGTTGTATCCAATATTCACATGAAAAGATAAGTAAGTGTTTGGGCAGTAAGCAATGCGATTGAATTTTATGAAAGAAAGATTTACACACCAGCTTCTACTTTTGTGATTAGGGATTTAAGATGAGAGGCATTGTGAAATATAAAATCCAAAAAATGGTAACACATATGGATCTTGCTAGAGACTACTTGGAAAAAAAAGCCAGACAAACCACAGCTGCTACAATCTCAGGGGAGAAGAGGTTTAAAGGCATCACTCCACCCACGCCTCTGAACCACCGGTGATGGGACACCCAAGGGTCTGCTGCAATGGCACTTTCAGAGCTAGGCACTAAGGTCTGGCTCAGCTTTCTTTGTCCTGAGCCTACTCACTATGCACGGCTTTCCCTAGCTTTCAATCATGATTGATCACTGCCCCTTTAATTTTCTCTATTCTTTCTTGTAGTCGTAACACCTTATTATTTTTACTACGGTATTAGCAGGGCAGTTGGGTTTGAATTTGTCAGAAGTTATTTTTGAGATGCTGCCTTTCATGTCCTAGGAGGAGAAAATGACAACAGGTCTCACTAGGGCCTCGGGGATGACAAAGTTTGAGGCCCCTCATGCAGCGCATCTCTGCTCCAAATCACTTTTGCCTTTAAGACTTTCTCAGGATGCCTTCTATGACTTTTAACGTAATATTATACTCCAGTGTTTAACTGGAGCTTTGAGGGCTGTCATTGGAATGGATATTATTATGAAACTCATATGGTTTTTTCTTAGGGCCTGCATTCCACTTCTCAGCTTTTTTCTGCCTCCCGTGCTTTATGCTGAGTCTTCTTAGAAGGCAGAGCATTTCTTTAGGAATCTTGATCATTCTTTATGGCTCTCCCTTCAACCTGCACAAGCTCTCCATGTGTCTTGTAGGACGTGAAGTATAAGACTAGACATAGGCCGGGCATGGTGGCTCATGCCTATAATCCCAGCACTTTGGGAGGCCAAGGCAGGTAGATCTCCTGAGGTCAGAAGTTTGAGACCAGCCTGACCAACACAGTGAAACCCTATCTTTACTAAAAATACAAAAATTAGCCAGGTATGGCGGTGGGTGCCTGTAATCCCAGCTACTCAGGAGGCTGCGGCAGGAGAATCGCTTGAACCCAGGAGGCAGAGGTTGCAGTGAGCCAAGACCGCACCATTGCACTCTAGCCTGGGCAATGAGTAAAACTCCATCTAAAACAAACAAACAAAAAGACTAGATATAGTTCTCTAGATTAATCAGAACCATAGTCTAATTCTAATCTATCATGTCTCAAATTCATAAACACTATGATTTGCTGCATGCTAGCCAAAACAATAACAAAATAGTGGCAAAAGCCAAAGGGTTAACAAAAACACTGAAAGAAGTGTTTTAACTGAGAGAAGTCTAGCCATTAACTTAACATTGTCTCAACATTCTAAAAACACCAAAGTCTTAGTTTAACAGCTGGGCACCTCAGTTAAGCTCACAAAATGTCAGGGATTTACATAACGATGTGTCAAGAGCCACTGAAGCAGAGGGCCTTTAGACATGACCCAGGGAAGGCCTTACTATGCACTAATTATGCATTGCTTTCCCAAACACCTCAAAGTCCATGTTAAAAGCTTAATTATTCTCACTTTACCAGCTGTTTGTTTTATATAACTGTGCTGCTTTGTTAGAAGTTAGTGTCCATTCTCTCTTCTCAATCAATTTTCCAATTAGAAACATATACTTTTATTTACATTGAAATTCCAAGTTCAGCTTTTGCTCCATGGGGAACATACCTACCTAATTAAAAGTAGAAGAAGAAAAAAGAGTAGAAGAAGAACAGGAAGAGCTCCCTGCAAGATAAACAGGTTCGTGACCTGTGTCACAGGCAGCATTATTACTCACTGTCCTCCATAAAAACTGGGGGCTGCGCTCCAGAATTGGCACACTCAAGCAAACATTAACAATTTAAGTCTAAATAACATGAATAAAAATTGAGGCAAAATAGGAATAAGTAAGTCTTTCACTTACCTTTCCTTAAAGTACTAATAGCTTCTTCATTTAGCCATGGTTTCCAGAGGTTTGCTACTGCATTGTACACTTTACTGGTGACTACAGGCAGTTGATCCTGGCCACAAACAATATAATCCACCATTGAAATTTAAAGATACACAGCTGAATTAATGTAAACACTACTTGAGCACTGACTACTATGTTAGGCATCCAGAGATGCAAGGATGATTATTAGATAGATTTCATCTTCAAGGAATTATAACTTTGTTGGAGACTAGGGGACAAAATGTAACCACTTAACTATAAGACAATGTGCTGGGTACTACCGAGATGTCTGGGAGCCTAGAAGCAAGAACAATCAAGTGTAGCCAAGGGCCAGGTGCAGTGGCTCATGCCTATAATCCCAGCACTTTGGGAGGCCGAGGCAGGCAGATCACTTGAGGTCAGAAGTTCAAGAAGTGCCTGGCCAATATGGTGAAACCCCATCTCTACTACAAATACAAAAATTAGCCAGGCGTGGTGGTGAGCACCCATAATCACAGCTACTCGGGAGGCTGAGGCAGGAAAATCACTGGAACTCACAAGGCGAAGGTTGCAGTGAGCCAAGATCGCACCACTGCACTTCAGCTTGGGCAACTGACTGAGGCTCTGGCTCAAAAAACCAACAAACAAACAAACAAAAAAACAAAGGTGTAGCCCAGGGAATTAGAGTAGAGAGTGAAGAGACCATTTAAGCCAGGCCTTAACTAAGGATTTTATCAACTTAACAAAAGGGCATCAAAGCAAATGCAATGGCCCAGATACAAACACAGGCATAGGCACAGGCACAGGCACAAAGTCCCATAGGTGTGTACCATGTACAGAGAAAAGCTCATGCTTTAGCATAGCTAGGATATAGGAAGGATGTGGGAGTGTGCTCATTAAAGAGACGCCAAAGGCAGGTTTGAGCCTGTACGTGCACTGCCTGATGCAGCATGCTGAGGGAACAGGAAAACACCATGTTTTAGAATTTAACAAAGTCTTCCGAACTGTTCAAACTATTATAAGCTTCTTAACTTTTTGAAGAAAGATTTACAACCACATGCTTTTGATGTGGATAAGTCTCTTTATGGCAGCATAAATTATATCAAAATATTTTGATTTTTAAAATAATACATTTTAAGTATAAAACATTTTTATTATCATAAAGTGTCTTCAGGATGATATAAGCTCTAGTGTAGAAGTAAATGGGGACCCTCGCCCGGGGGAAAACAAACAAAACTTTAAAAAAGTAAATACTGAAGCAGGGAATGGTGATTCATGCCTGTATTCCCAGCACTTTGAGAGGCTGAGGCAGGAGGATAGCTTGAGCCCCAGAGGTCGAGGCTGCATTTATCTATGCTTGTGCCACTGAACTGCACTCCAGCCTGGGTGACAGAAAAAGACCCTGTCTCAAAAAAAAAAAAAAAAAAAGGTAAATACTGAATAAAAACCCCGAAATCATTTGTGCATTGGATAACTGTTTTTAATTTTGTTTTAAAAAAAATATGTTAAATGACTGAAGCTCCTTCTTCACTCTCTTCACTTACTTCTGTACATTGGTAAAATAGACCTATTTCTGAGAGGAGTCTATCAAAAGTTATTTTTCAAGAAGATGCCCAAGTCATAGTAGTTCTTGATGCATGCATCTAATACATGATGAATGTATAGATACATCCAGGGCAAGTAATAACCAAAAGACTTGTTTTAATTGGACTAAACATGTATTTTCAGTTTGTGTCCAAGATCAGGGTCGCCTGTCTGAGAATTACACAACAGCTTAGGCCAATCTAGATTCTGATTAAAAATTGGTGTGCATCATTATCATCATATAATAAAAAGCCATAAAGTCTTGGCCATAAAGTCTTGTTTACTTTGGGATGGATACCAAGTATGGTATGGTGATGGAAAAGCTTAGAATTATGGAAAAATCATTTTAGACTTTCTTCTCTATTTTAAAAATGAGAAATACAAGCACCAGAGAAGTTAGACGGCTGGTCTAGGTATAGATGGTCAGTCTCAGGGCGGGTCTAAATCCCATGAAAACTCTCACAGCCAGTTGTCTATTGCACCATGTTTCCTTCCCAATCCTTTATGGCTATGACATAACCAGTGCTGAGAAATGAAGCCTAATGGAAAGTGACCCACCCACAAATTCAGTGGCACCAGTCTTGCCAGTGTAGGAGTAAATGGGGACTCTTCCCTGGGTGGCAACAGGAAGAATCCTCCAGGCTGTCCACACTGATACCTACTTCTGATGTCATGGGTGGGGACAGACATAAAAATAAAATGAAAACAAATCCTCAAAGGAGTTACAAACATGTATCCCCTGTCACCACTTAATGTGACAATCACCACAAGTCCACTTACTGAGGGCTTATGCTGTGGCAGGTAGTAAGCTATGCCCTTTTCATATCACCAATGCTCACAAAAACTTTACAAGGTAGGTACTACGGCTTCTATTTACAAATGAGTGATCTCTGCATCAGCGATGTTAAGTGAATCACCCAAGTTGGCCAAGCTATTAAAAGCAGGGCTGGGAGGGAGGTGTGGCGGTGGGAGGGAGGGGGTGGAAGGCAGGGCTGGTTAAAGATTTACATTCTAGTGACTATGACTCTAACCCCTGTGTTTTCTAATATTCCAGTCTTCCTGCCACCTAAGACATATAAACACAATGTGTGTGACCTTGGGCTGCTGGAACTCATTTGTTCCCAAGCCTCTGCACTGTGTGGTCTAATATCTCAACAGGAACAAAAGCTCGTTGACAGGCTGACTCAAAAAGACTCACGTATTACTCATCTCAAGATAGTAGGCCAGGGCCAAGAAGTCACTTGAAACTTCAGCTTGTTCTAGAATACAACTCGTCAAAATTACTGTATTCAGGTCCGATTAACCAAAAATAATCAAAACCCCCATTCAGCATTCATTTGACATGAGATGGAAGATATTCTAAGCAAAGAGAAGAATGTGAACACAGAGAGGCGTGAAAGTAGATTTATTTGGAAACATTGAGTATGTTAGTCAGGCAAGAGCAAGAGATGTGCAAAAGGATGTTGGTTTAAGTGAACATAGATCTGAGGTAAAAAGATCCAGAGTTTGGGCTTTGCTCGCAATGGATTTTGAGCACTTGAACAAGTAATTCACATTTCTGAGCCTTCATTTTCTCACTTACAAAATAAAGGGTAGGTCTAGATCAGGGGTCAGCAAACTTTTTTCTATCCATTTCAACTGCTCTATTCTGAAACATGAAACAATCAAAGGCAATGTGGAATGAATGGAAACATAGCTGTGTTCCAATAAAACTTTATTTACAAAAACAAGCAACGGGCTGAATTTGTACCACAGGGGACAATTTCCAAGCCCTGGACTAAACAAAAATCGCTGGGTACAAATCTAAAATTTTACACTACTACAACAGGATGCTGTAAACAGGACTGCTATCTGGCTGTTATGCACAGGTTGGTTCTCAAATAAAAATCTGTTGGAGCCAGGGGTATCTAGGCATTAAATGCTCTGAACACAGTCTCTGCCTTGAATCATGTCTTAATTAGATAAACTAGACTTGAACATAGACCTCCTTCCTCTTTGCTTCTTATGGTAATTTGTAATGTTTTTGTTTTTATTTATAGTCTAGCTTAGATCGGGGTATGCACATATTTGTAGGCCTAATAAGAATTCTGGAAAAAGTATATATTTATCAATATTAACCTACTTGCTAACCTTGCCATGGACATGCAAATAAACATTATTCAAAAGAAAAGAGAAATTGAAGAAGATTATGAAGGAAAACATAAATTAATAATCCACAAACTGGGAGAATTTGCTTTTGAAAACTCACTATTGATATAACTTCTCATGAAATATTAAAAGAATCCTTTTACAATCTGCAAAGTACTTGTCTTTGCCTTTCTTGATGGTTAGGATTAAGACCATATTCTTCCTCTATAAGACCCATTTCCATGCCCTATCACTAGCTAGTTATTGTTACAATTTTGACACTACTAATAGGAACAATTATTTAAGCACTTCTGAAAGTTTATTAAATTTACCTGTGGCCAATAGTCATGATTACCCAGTGCAGGGAAAACCTGGAGATTTGGAAAGAGACTCTGGATGGTGGTTGTCATATTAGCGATCACATTTATAACAGTGTCTGTTGAGAGTTCAGGTACAGGAACATGAGGTGGGCTATCCCTGAAAAAGAGACAGATTGTAAAGAACAAAATCAATTTCATAAAGAGTTATTAGACTTATGCATGATGCCTTGCTATACCTATTACTGCACACTTCCATTTTAAAACAGCAGATTACAGCTAAAGAGTTGATAAACTACTCTTCACCTACCTCTTCCCTACAGAGAATCCTATAAAAGAAAATTAACAAAATACAATACAAAAAATAAGCTGGGAATCCCAGTCTATTTCACTACCTGACTGAAGATTTATAAGGGGCTAAAAACTGCAATAATTGAAAGCAGATGCCAATTGAACCAGAGCCCAAATGCCTATTTCAAATCCCAGTTTTGCCAATTACCAGCTGCGTATACTCGGATAGGTTACTTAGATGTTCAGTGCCTTCATTTCCTCATCTGTAAAATGGGAATAATAATACCCATTGTAAAAATTAAATAAGTTACAATGTATAAGTTAATTAAAACAGCGCCAAGCCCGAAGTAAATACTCTACAAATATTAGCCATGGTCATTATTCCAGGTAAAGAAATATGGGCCTCTTCACTCTGTAATGATGAAGGGAACCAGTTAGTTATACTGCCAGAAGATGATGCTTTACAAAATTGTCATGACAGGTAAACTTCCATTATTGCCTTTTGTCTTTGATAATTTCATGAAGACCTAGTATCAACATCTCAAGATATTGATGCAAGTGTGCTGTTTATGGATTCATCTCTTAGTTAACACTGATATATTTCTGAAATCTGTATTCCAAAAAAAAAACACACTTCTAAAATTGTTCTTACCTCTCATAATGTTGATTCATTTGACCTAGAGTTTTTTAACTCAAATAACTCTTAAAATGTAACTAATCTTCTTATGAAATTCAGCACTCTTATGAAGCTTAGGACACTGTAAATAAATATTAAGTAATTAATGGTACTTATATAATCACTTACCCTGTCCATATCATGAAAGACGCTTCTTGTCCAGAATTTTTAATAAAATCAAATGCTGACAAAATAAGTTGATATGGAGAATCACACAGAACATCTCCAAAAGGGCCAGGATTGGAAGCATTTGCACCTTTAGATGAAGCACACACTTTTGTGTGGTCATCTGTGATGTGGTAAGTAGGGTCTAAGTGTAAGTCAGTCACATGCCAAAACTGACCTGTTGATTAGACAAAAAGTGCAGATAAATCTACTTGTTCTCTTTTGGAATTTTCATATAAATATTTATAGTAAGACTAGAGACGGTTGTTCCTCACTGTGATGGAGGAAAGTCTTGGTAATTTAAATGTTCATACACCTTGAAGTTAAATACAATCCTTCTCTGTGAGAAGATGAGCTTCAAGGAACTGTAGGAACAATTTACTACTTAAGTGTGTCAGAACTGATGAGCTCAGGCCAGGCGAGCTTTCTCATGCCTATAATCCCAGCACTTTGGGAGGCTGAAGCAGCCATATCACTTGAGGTCAGGAGTTCGAGACCAGCCTGGTCAACATGGGGAAACCCTATCTCTACCAAAAATATAAAAAAATTAGCCGAGTGTGGTGGTACACACCTGTAATCCCAGCTACTCAGGAGGCTGAGGCAGGAGAATCGCTTAAACCCAGGAGGCAGAAGTTGCGGTGAGCTGAGATCGTGCCACTGCACTCCAGCCTGGGCGATAGAGCAAGACTCCATTTCAAAAAAAAAGAATGGATGAGCTCAGTATTAGTATCAGCATGATAACCGAACAAAGAGTATTTAGCAAAGCTATGTTTCCATAATAAAATGTATGAAAGTATCCTTTGGAGAGGCCAATGATGACATCATCTTGTGTCTTAATAGTGTGTCTCCTTTAAGAATTTAAGATTTCACAAATTATTTACATTCTTCTTGTAGAAAAGTTGACATATAAATATGTTGTCGTTTGTTAGGGTTACACAGTGAGTAAGCAGACTGCAGAACCAGGAACTATCTATCACTCTTACTTTCTTGTAAATATTGCCTCTGAACATTAATTCAAAAAACATAAATCTCTAATACAAGCTTTAAGCCAAAAATAGGAATTCCCAAAGGTTCTTAAAAGCTATTTAATAGAGGTACATCTTCTAATATATACTCGTATAAAATGTTAATAATATTAAGGAAAGCAACTGTTAAAAAGGATGCTTCCATTGGGTTTTTAGGAAGCAGCCAGGCCCATTTAATAGCATCCTTACTTGGAAATCATCTTAAGAAAGTTTTTTTTTTTTTGAGATGGAGTCTCCTACTGTCTCCCGGGCTGGAGTGCAATGGCGCAGTCTTGGTTCACTGCCACCTCCACCTCCCAGGTTCAAGCGATTCTTCCGCCTCAGCCTTCTGAGTAGCTGGGATTACAGGTGCGTGCCACCACACCCGGCTAATTTTTTGTATTTTTAGTAGAGACGGGGTTTCACCGTGTTAGCCAGGATGGTCTCGATTTCCTGACCTTGTGACCTGCCCACCTTGGATTCCCAAAGTGCTGGGATTACAGGTGTGAGTCACCGCACCCAGCCAAGAAAGTTTCCTTTATCGAAGGTAATACTAGAACAAACAATCACAGTGGTATCTCTCTTTATTAAGTATTTGCTATGTGCCAGGCACTGTGATAAGCAATTTAAATATACTATGTCGTTTGATTCTCAAAACTACTCTCTGAACTGGGAATTATGGTTCTTATTTTAGAAAGGAAAAACCATGCTGGGTCAAATGGAAAATTTGTTAAAGTATACACAGCAAACAAATCTGAACTCCCATACTGAAGGGCCTCCAAGTTTGTTTATACATCATTTACATATATACTCAATGATCCTTATAGACCATGTTTAAATTGTTTTAATAAAGAGATTTTTTTCCACACTTTTGAGTTTTCAAGTTTACTCTGATTATAACTAGAAACACATCAGAAGTGACAAAGTAGCATGCACTGCACCAGAAGCACAGAGCAAACAGGTAGGATGCAAACTTTAAACTATAACAATATGATACAACTGAATAAAATCCAAAGCTGGGATAATAAGGTGAAACAGTTGATATGTTAAGCTGAAAGGGGTGAGTTATCTTTTGGTTGTTGTTTCTTCTCAACATAATTGTCATTATAATTTTATAACACATTTATGTTCACAACTAAGAAATGGTAGACAAAAGATCCAGAAGAAAGTAGTAGTATGGTCAATTACTTGGCACTTAGTCACTATTTGAAAATATCTGCCAAAAGCAATTTTATTTTATTCCATAATGCAGAAAATACTCCAATCTTTATTTCCATCTTATATATACTTTATCTAGCACAAAAAGTAAAGATGGAAAATAGCTCAGAGTGTTCCCAGAGAGTCGTTTTAATGTGAACATGTATTTGTATTATTTCGAGAATGTAAGGGTATAGTAAATGAACATGAAACAATACAGTGTCACGGTTAAGAGTGGAGACCAGAGTCAGACTGTTTGACTTCCAACCCAAGTTCCACCACCCACTAATCTAGCTGTGTGATCTTGGCCTATTTCATTGATGAAATGGGAATAATAGTGCCTACTGTGAGGTTTAAGTGACTTAGCAGAAGTAAAGCCCTTAGAAGGTGTATGGCACCAAGTAAGCTCAATGTTAGTTTTACTGTTTTTTGTTTTTTGTTTTAACTTCAAACCCCATTTCCAAGTAATACTTAAAATTCAAGTATTTATTACATGTTTAGTACTATTTTTTATGCTTCACATGTATGAACTCATTATTATGTATACTCCATTTTACAGATAAGAAACTGAAGCACATAGAGATTAAATTCAAGTTACATGCATCATCTTCAACAGAGCTAAACTATGAATTCAGAAAATCTGACTCCAGAGTCCACATTGCCCTTATCCACATACAATTCCTCTCTGTGTTTTCATATTCAAATATCTCCAGTCTCACCTGCCTCACATGAAAACAGATAATGATGCCAGGCACTCATGCCTGTAATCTCAGCACTTTGGAAGGCTGAGGCAGGAGGATCGCTTGAGCTCAGGATTTTGAGACCAGCCTGGACAACATGGTGAAACCCCATGCCTACAAAAATTACAAAAAGTAGGAAGGATCTCTTGAGCCAGGGAGATTGAGGGTGCAGTGAGCCAAGATTGGGCCACAGCACTCCGACCTGGGTGACAGAGACCCTGTCTCTAAAAAAAAAGAAAAAAAAGGAAGAAGAAGAAAGAAAACCAATAATGCCAATATCTACACACCAGATACTGTGAAGATTAGGGGAAAAAGACTGTAAAAATTTTCAGTATCTGTTTCAGTAAACCCAAAGCTGAAATGCATTAAGAGGACACCCCTCTGATATAATTTAGTACCTAGATTTATGTTTCCAGCACCTAGAATATGCAATGACTTATAGTAGCCCTTCAACAAACATTCTTTAATTTATATATGATGACATTTAGGCAAAGGCAAATTTCATGATATCCTCAAGATCATATGATGACTCAGTAATGAAAGCTTAACTGGAACCAGTCTCTCCAGACTTCCGGTCTAGTGATTTTCTGCTGCATGGCATTGCCAGACAGATAAATTAGGGGATAGTCATTTAAATTCACTGAAAGATGTCTTTAAATAGAAGCCAAGAACAGAGATCTGACAGGTTCTTAACCTGGGACTCATGAATAATGAATATCTGGAAGTCTCATCTCCCTCCCCTAATGAAACTGTATAAAAAAATGGGTGTGCATGTGTGTTTCCAACGTCTGGCTTGTGGTAGAGCTCACACTCCAAACCATGTTTCCTAGTTCAAAGTCCAAAGTTCTTTTTACTACACCACGTTTTCCTGTTCTGCAGACCATCTTTAAAAAGATTTCCAAAAATATGTGTGTTCAACATATCTAGAAAAACTCTCAAAATTATACCAGAAAATCTTTTAATCTAAAGAAAATGTTATAACTTCTCCTCAAGAACCCAATGAACCATAGTTCAGACATAATTCAGCTCGCCTTCTTCCTTATTTGAACAGTTTGAACACTCAGCAGTATATGAATGGTTGAAGTATGACTGCTGGGATTGGCCAAACTTAGCTATTGTTACCAGTGAATACTCTTAAGTTAGGTTTTCAGTCTCATCTGACTATTAAGCTAGGTTACAGTTCATTCACAAGGATTCAAATATAGAAGTAAGGAGTCCTTCTCAGGCCGTATTTAGTTTGATTTAACAGTACCAATCAAGCCAGTCCTAGCCTACTAAATCTAAAGAACTGTAGCTAAAAACACACATGTGAAGCTTCCTAGGACTTTTGTCCTCCGACCACCAGGACTTGACAGGGCAGAAAGCTAAGACTGGAAATTTAAAAGCAAAAACATAACAAGCAAGCCGTAGCCAGACAGGGTGTTGAAAGGAAGTCCAAGCATTTGGGGCTGAGAGGAGGAGGCAGGGGAGTTGTCACATCAAGTGGAAAATATGCAAAATACTACAAACAAGGAGAATTGTGAAACTGCTGAGTGAATACTTCAGACCTTTGAACTCCGGTGATTCCAGTAACACTTCAGACCTGTGAACTCCAGTAGCCCCTCTTCCTTCCCCTTCAGTATGAGGGCATTCAACCTTGCAGCTTCCCATCCAAAACGGAGGTGTGAAGACTCACATAGTCCCCAGAAAGCGCTCATTGAGGCCTCCTTAAAACACAGTGAATTTGCCATTGTGTGGCCTCAAGCAACTGGAGACATTTTATTTCAAAACCCTAACCGGCCACATAATTAAAGTAACATAAGCTAAGCTGTAATAAATGCAGAAACCAGTATACATAAACATTTCGGGGAAATTTCTTGTAATGACTGACATTTGCCACAGTTGGGAAACCAGATTTACAATTTTTGCTTCAGACCTCCCAGACAGCTGAGTCATGAAGACTTGGCCTTCAAAGAGAAGATATTTGCCCTACAGCGCTCCCAAGTCCTGAGAAAGCACAGAATGAGCAAAGAGAGAAGTTTCAGCACTAGGTGCTGCTACCGAGTCTCAGGGACAACTCTTCCCCCAAAGAAAACAGAATTCCACTTCTCTAATTTTGTTTTTCCTCTAACAGTGCAATTAGTTTTAAAGGGAGTTGAGGAGGTGTGAGCACCTTGATTTTTGAAACTGTAGGCTCGGATGGCATTGTACAATCTCCCACCAAAATGTATCTATTCTGGACCAGTGAGTCTCAAACTTAGCTGACCGGAAGGAATCATGCGGAGGATGGGTTAAACAGCATACTGTGGAACCCCAAAGTCGGCGGTTCAGATTCAGTAGGTCTGGGATGGGCTAGAAATTTGCAATGCTAACAAGCTCAGGTGCCGCGGGGGCTGCCACCGGTCCAGGGCCACACTTAGAGAATCACTACTGTTAACAGGCACTGTGTTAAGTGTTGGGAGTGAATAAAATGGGTCCCGCCCGCAGAGAGCCTAGTGGACATCCAGGCGAAATGAAGTCCCCGTGAGTTCCACGGTTGACTAAGGGGCGAGTCTACACCGAGGGTGCTTTCGCGCTCTAGCTGGGTGAGTGGCAGAAAAAGCCACCGATCTCGGTCGAGCAAGACAGAAGAAAGTCTGAGTCACGCTGAAATTTACATCCCTGAGCTGAGGGGGAAACTACAGTCCCCCTCCATTCAGCACTGATTCGGGGCCTCTTGCAGTGCTGGACATCGGACTCCCAGCTTCCTCTTCCCTTGAGTCCCGCAGCTTTTCCTTCCTTCCCCAAGGAGCAAACCAACTGAGATGCAGGATGTAAACAAAAGCCAGGCTGTTGAAATCCGGCCGACGCGCCCTTGGAGCGCCCCCACCGGCGCTGGCATTTCCCCTCGCCCAGCACCGGTCTTCCGGCTGGACGCCCTAACGCTCTAGTCCCTTGGTCGCCCTCCCCGCGCCCAGCAGCCGTAGTGAACGCCGGATGCGTCAGGGCTCCGGCTAGCCGGATCCTCTGCCGGGGGCAGCTGCCCTCCCGCACTTCTCCGGCTGTGCGCAGGCGCCGTCGCTCCCCGCTCTCGGCCCTGGCTGGGAAGAGAAGGGTAGCGGACAACTCACCTACAGCCGGAGGAGGATTCCTGTAGCCTGCGGGCGCCACGGGCAGCCCGAGGCCGGAGCGGCAGTGCCAAGCAGTCAGCAGGCAGCAGACAAGCGCGTGCAGCAGCGCCATGGAGGACCGCGGGGCTGACCCGAAGGCTCGGGCTGTCTCGCAGCTCCACTCTGACCGTCAGGCCTGAGGGTGAGGAGGAGTCAGAAGACGGCTGCGGGTATAGACGCCCGGCTGATCACGTGCAAAGACAGATTCCGCGGCGAGTCAGTTCGCCTGGCCTTCAGCTGCTGTTTAGCGATGATCTGTTCTCGTATTTCTTAGCGTCGGTGTTTGGCCTAGGAAGGAAAGTTCTTGTAGAAGCTCAAATTCAGGCTCGTGTATCAGTGGTGCAGTTGATGTCAAACACTGACACACTGGTGCTTGGGGATAGAGAAAGACATTCAATTTGGTGAAAGCCAGAAGGAGGGAGAGCAAGATCTCTCAAATCCGTCTGTAAAAAGGAAAAAGCGGAGAGTTTTTATACTGCTAGAGAATAAGAGAGGGAGAGTTTCAAATAATCCAGGGGAAGTCTGTTTCTTCAGTCTCAGATAATACCTTGAGCAATTAGACGTCCAGGCATCCGCAGCTGATTGCAAAGCCCTTCGAGGTATTCATCCCTTCTACAAACATTTTTGTCATCCTGAAGTTACCTCTTTGTTCTTGACGAGGAAGCAGTGTATCAGCAGTTTATAATTATATTATGGAAACAGGGAGAATATTGGGCAAAAAGCTACTGGTTAAAATGTGCAAACAAGCAGGAGCCTGATCAGAATTTTCATTATTTCAGTCACTAAAAAAAGTGCTGGGGTGCTGAAATCTCAACGATCCTGATTCCCTTCTTGGGCCAACCTACCCCAGCTTTAATGGGGAGGGCTCCTCAGTAGAGGTGATGCAGAGAGAGCCCTGAAGTATCATGATTTGCAGGGAATCAGCAAAAGTTCTGGATACCGCAGTGGATCTCGAATTGTTATCTCTGGACTGGGAACATCAGCAACACCTGGGAACTCTAGTTAGAAATGCAAATTCCCAAGCACCACCCTAGACCTGTTGAGTCAGAAACCTGCTGGAGCCCAGCAGTTTGTGTTTTCACAAGCAGTTCAAGTCATGTTAAAGTGATTGTGATGTTTGAAAACCAATGCTCAAAGATACCACGTTTTGTTTTTGGTTTTGTTTTTGTTTTTGTTTTAAACTGCCGGGAAGAGAAGGGTCTTAGAATTAGAACATGTCTGAAAATCATACTTTATGCATTCCAGAGATGAATGGAAATCATAGGTAGAGGTGGCTGATTTGATGCTTCCAAAGAACTTTTTTGAATATACTTCTGGCAAAGAAGTGTACAAAGGAGTAAGCAAAGATGATGAATAATCCTGAAACTGCTGGATTCTGTGTTCTATGTTCCTTCTCACCATTTATGAGGACTCTGATCGCTTGGAGATGACAAGCTAATAATTTAAATTTATAGGGTGTGGAATTCCTTTGCAGAAGAAAATGCTTTCCATAATTACTAACCTCAAAAAAGATGTTGTAGAAGGTATTTCTTTCCCATCATAGAAAGGTTTGTTTTGTATCCCATGTAATTTAATGGGAGCATGTCTCATGAAAGGGGTTTTGAAGTGGGAAGCAAGGTGCTTCCATTTTCTGTTTTGCAAACCAAAAATAAAATTTGAAGGCCCCTCACAACCATCTGAATGGGCGACCATCTGAATGGACTCTCTCCCCAGCCAGGGCACCCTAAAGTTTAACGTGAAAGACTGGTTCAGGCCATAAGAAGGAGGCTGGGGGGGGTTTGGACATGCCTAATTAACATCAACACAAACCTTAAGTCTGACAAGGCACATTTAAGGTCTGTTTCTCTAAAGCCTGCTACCTGACGGCTTCATCTGTGTGATAAAATCTATGTCTCACAACGTCTTATAACCCAGACAGCCTTTCTATTGATAATAACTTTTTCAATCAACCAATTGACAATCAGGACATGTTTAAATCTACCTATGATCTGGAAACACCCACCCCCCCGCCCAGCTTCAAGTTGTCCTGCCCTTCTAGATCTAACCAATGTAAAATCGTACACGTACTGATTGCTGTATTATGTCTCCCTAAAATGTATGAAAGCAAGCTGTACCCTGACCACCTTGGGCACATGTCAGGACCTCCTGAGGCTGTGTCACTGGCCCATCCTTAACCTTGGCAAAGTAAACTTTCTAAATTGATTGAGACCTGTCTCAGGTACTTTCGGTTTACTGTTTCAAGTCCTGCCAGGGCAGCCCAAGTCCTGCTTCAGCTTTTGGATGATTCCAAAGTTTGCAGGAACCGGAGTGCATTCCAGTGGTGGACAAGATGGTCCTTGGAGTTTCTCAGTTCACAACCTCTAGAGTATGGGAGAAAATGGAGCCAGAAAAAAATGGTGAGCTGGTGAGACAAAACAACTGTAAGGATTAACAAAACGACTTAGAGGAGTTTTTAGTCCAAACGTTTGAAAGCTAGGAAAAGGATAAATTATAAAAATAGCTCTTTTCACTCCTTTTTTTTTTTTTTTTTTCCAATTTCAATATTCTTTACTGGAAGTAACTGGTTGCAAAATAGTTTTTCAGAGCATAAAACAAGGCATATACATTTTGAGACTTAAAAAATATTTACAATCCTAAAAAGTACAGCATATTAAAATTAGTGGGTAGAAACACCATCCTTCTTTCTACTCACTCCACTTTCTTTTTTTTTTTTTTTTTTAATACTCACTAAGAAGCAAAAAACTACAGTGCCCCAACATCTCTACAGGTATATCTCAACCATGGGCGTATATTTGTAGGTCTCCATGTTCCAGGTGTACATATATGTCATTCTGAGTGTGTGTATCTGGGTGCGGGAAATCACATGAAAGAAGGGCAGAAGCTTCACAAAACAACCTTAGCTTAGTTTAGTTTGTATCCTTGAGACCTTTGTATCATTTCAAAAATGTTCTTCCAGGGCCTGTTGGTCAAATTGCCTTTGGTCTCAGTAGTTTTTCCTTTCCTTTAATTATGTTTCTTAACTATGTTAAAGAACAAAACAAAGACGGCAAACCAGAAAAGTTAGTGCACTGACAGATAGACAGTGTGAAATAGAATTTGGTTTGAAGAAAAATGATTTGCGACTACCCAGAAAAATTTAGGAAGCAAACATGTTAATTGTCTTCCCCCTTAAAATGCATTTGTTCTACCACTGCAACCCTTGATCTTTCAGACCATTGCATCTTTGTTTCCCATTTAGGCCACCCAAAAACCTTTTCATTCCTCACTCTGTGAGACAGCTGTTATGGAAACTGGTGCCAGTGTTATTTGGCTTCATTATAATGAACTAAAGATAAATCTCTGTCTTTGGCTTTGTATCTTTAATAAGAGAGAGGCCAGAATCTGAGCTTCTGGTAGAGCGTAGGCTGGAATCCCAAGTTAAGCAGCCCTCCACTAGAAGCAGAGTTAGTGGCCGTCGGAACAGTTGGAGCCAACACCCTGTTTATGTTCTGTTTCATGCTTTTAAAGACAGGTAAACTGAGTGCAGTGGTGTGTGCCAGTAGTCCTAGCTATTCAGGAGGCTGAAGTAGGAGGATTGCTTGAGCCCAGGAGTTTGAGACTAGATTGGGCAACTAAGCAAGACCCCATCTCTTAGCGGAAAAAAAAAAAAAGAAAATTTTCTCATACTTATAGCTGTAAGCTAATTGAACTTTTTTTTTTTTTCTTTTGAGACAGAGTCTTTCTGTGTCACCCAGGCCATAGTGCAGTGACACAGTCTTGGCTCACTGCAACCTCCACCACCCAGCTCAAGCGATTCTTGTAACTCAGCCTCATGAGTAGCTGGGATTACAGAAATGCACCATCACACCTGGCTAATTTTTGTATTTTTAGTAGTGACAGGGTTTCGCCATGTTGGCCAGGCTGGTCTTGAACTCCTGGCCTCACGTGATCCACCTGCCTCGGCCTCCCAAAGTGCTGGTGCTAGGATTACAAGTGTGAGCCACCATGCCCGGCCAGTTAATTGAACTTTGAATTAATTTATAAAAACTTGCTGAAAACACTGGGCTGATTAAAAATAAATACAGTATTACATATAAGTGCTGAAATAAATTTACCTCCCTAGCCTCCCAAGAGGCTAACAAAGAAAAGGAATGATCAGGGAGAATAAAATCTTGTGTTTTTGTTTCAGAAGAAAAGTTAGCTGAAATATTAATTTTGGAGAGGAAAAAGAGGGAAATATTGCAGGATTTGCAGCTCTCAATATTATTTACTAGTCATGAGAACTTGGACATGCAAATCTAAACTTCAATTTTCTTATTGGTAAAGTAAAAATAAATAATACCTGCCTTCTTGCTAAACATTGTACAGTTGAGAAAATGTATAAAAGGTATTTCATAAATGATGAAATATGTAATAATATTTGTTTGTTTGTATTTTACAAATTCAGACCCTAGCCAGATACAAACAGGTATTTAATTTGGTTTGGTCAACTCAATCACCTTCCCTTTCTTCATCCTGCCCTGCTCCGCGGATCCTGAAATTTTCAGTGTCTTCATGCACAACACTCCATTTGCATTCTCACTGACTTTATCCAACTCAGTTTAGTTGTCTGGAGAAACATTTTTTATAATCCAGGATAAAATTCACTCCCTTTCTCTATTGCCTTTCAATAAGAAATTTTGATTACATGATATTTTTATTATATTTACCTTTTAATAAGACATTTTGATATACATCGTTTTGTTTCTTCAAACTGTTTCTTCTAAAGACATCACTTCCACTGGGCGCAGTGGCTCATGCCTGTAATCCCAGCACTTTGGGAGGCCAAGGCAGGTGGATCACCTGAGGTCAGAAGATCAAGACCAGCCACGTCAACATGGTGAAACCCCGTCTCTACTAAATGTACAAAAATTGGTCATATGTGTTGGCGGGTGCCTGTAATCCCAGCTACTCAGGAGGCTGAGGTAAGAGAATTACTTGAAGCCGGGAGGCAGAGGTTGCAGTGAGCCGAGATGGTGCCACTGCACTCCAGCCTGGGCAACAAGAGTGAAACTTCATCTCAAAAAAAAAAAAAATAAGAAAAAACAAGACACCACTTCCATAGCCCAGCCCACTATACAAGGCATCTCTGGGTCCTGGCCAAATGAATTTAACTATCACAGATTCTTCATGGAAGGCTCAACCAAAACTGTGGCATTTCCATATTTTCTAAGGCTTTTGTTTATTTTTTAAATTAATATTTTAAACAAAGTGCTACCTTTTCAGCCTTACTTTATGCTGTAAGAGTGACTATTTTACTTAAAATTGTCTTAATATAGAGTTCTTAGCCAGATTAATGATATTAAAAACAACAACAAAATTTCACATGTAAGATTTTTATTCAAATTTGATTTACATTCCAAAAGAAATTATAAAATATATTCAGTTGTTTATAAAAAAAGGGCAGGGACAAAACTTTAATTCAAATTATAAAACATGATAAATTTTCAGATTAAAATTGGGCTAGTTGCTTGGAGTAACAAGTTTTTAAATCACGATTTTCCACTTCCACACCAAGGATAACCTTCTAATTAATGATTAGCCATGCTGTAATAGGATAGCACTGAGACTTGAGGAAAGAGAAAAACTGAAGAGCTCTTCCAAGCCCAGACAGGAACTTTTTTATGCCTTCTCATAGTGGCGAACAGCAACCACATCGCCAAAAGTAAGTGTCTGCAAGGTTCAAAAGATAATGAAATCTTTTTATACACGAACATCAGTCACTGAATTTTAAAGATCATCATATATGTGATCTAAGTATTATGCGAAAGAATGACATTTACAAACATTAAATGCTGCATAAACATTTTACATCTTGAAAAGATACTCTATATTGATAATATAGTTTATGTCTCTGAAATGAGAATGAAACAAAAACTGAGATTAGCAATTTAGATTCAGGTCAAAAGAATTCCTTTAGCCTTAAATTATCAGGGTAATTGAGCAGATTAAGTGTGAGAAATGGAGTGTCTATATTCTTTTCTCAGCTATCTGCTTTAAAAGTGAATGAGTTGTATAATAGGTTTACATAACAGTTTTCAATTCATAACCTAGATAAATTTTGAACAGTCATTAGAAAATCCAATCATTTGAGCTGATGGTATTTGGAATGACTTGTTCCAAAATCAATAGGAAAATGTAAAGGTACAAATGTTCTTCTTGCTTTGGTTGTCATGGCTTAGCCTATGTGAACCCAGGTAGGTAGCTGGATAGGATGTGGAACATCAGCTCCGTTACTCTAATGTCAAATCTAACTTGAAGAGTTGCTATAAAACCACTCTACAGAACTTAGGGGGTTTTAGTGCTCATTGTTTTCATGTATTGATGGGATGTTCAGGAGTATAGTATATCCTTGTAATTATTGCTTTAATCTTCCTTTTTGAACTCAATCTTGCCTGATGGTAGTCATGCAGGCCACGGTTGAGCTATCTACTTTTCTGTGTTCAAGCAAAAAAAAAAAAAAAAAATGGAGGTAAAAGCATAAAGGAGAACTTCAGAGCGAATCTTTTAGAAATGAGTCCTTTCTTATGTCGATTGTTGCCAAAAAATGTGAGCAAATATCCTTTAACATTAAAGGAAAACTGTCCCTCTGCTCCCCACCTCCATCTCCACAGAAACATGAATATCTCAGTGTAGAACAGTGCTCATTACAGTAGTCAAATCGAGAAGGGAACATGAGTCCCCATTCTTAAACAACAAAACTTTCTCTGCTGTCATCTTACAAGGACTGTGTAAAGCATTCTCACACCCTCCTCCAAAATTGAATGAGCCTGCCCACCTATGTCAGTATCATCAATATACCATTGCAGGTCACACAAAAAGTGTCTGAGGAGGACTTGGTCAAGGCATAATATTTCTTCTCGTTTGTGATACTACTCCATCGTTAGAGAAATTATTTGTTAATTATTTTATGTTTGATCAATTTAGGACAAAAACAGACAGGGAAAAAGTCTTGTAAAGATGGAGTCAGAAATGGATCAGAGTGATACGACTATAAGCCCAACAACCTCAAGGATTGCCAAGAGCCACCCAGGAAGTAGGAAGAAGCAAGGGAGGGGGCCCACAGAAGGACAGTGGCACTAGGGTCGCCTTGATTTCAGGGATCTAGACTTCAGAACTGAGAAAATTCACTTTTGTTGTTTTAAGCCACCAAGTTTGTGGTACTTTGTTGTGGCAGCCTTAGGACACTAATACATCCTCTTTTACAGATAATTCCTAGTAAGTAAGAAGAGGGTGATTGAAACAAATATTTTTAATGGCTACCTAGTATTAAATATATATGTTTAAAAGGCATATTATGCATTCAAGAAAAAACTGGAAAGAAGTAATGACAAAATGGTTCTCTACGGGAGTCAGGAGCCTTGGCGCAGGCCTGTAATTCCAGCACTTTGGGAGGCCGAGGCAGGAGGCAGGAGCATCACTTTGAGCTCAAGAGTTGTAAACCAGCTTGGGCAACATGGCAAAACCCCGTCTCTACAAAAATATTTAAAAAATAGCCTGGCGTTGGTGGCTTGCACCTGTATTCCCAGCTACTTGGGAGACTGAGGTTGTTGAATCGCTTGAGCCCATGAAGTGGAGGTTGCAGTGAGCCGAGATTGCACCCCTACACTCCAGTCTGGGTGACAGAGCAAGATTTCATCTTAAAAAAAAAAAAAGGTTATCTCTGATGAGAAATTAGAGGAGATTTTAACTTTTATGTTATACTTTTCTGTTATATTCTAAATTATCTGCGCTGAACTTTTGTAACTTTATAAATTAAAATATAAACTAAAGATCTCTTATTACAGGAGCTATAAAGTCATCTGTCTGAGATTCTCTTATAATAGCAATTATCTTTATATATTTCAGTGATTATGGGCTTTATATTTAAATTTTATTTGAGAGACATCCATAGTTATCCTACAAAAAAATCTTTTGACACAGTTTTAGACAAATCAATGGCAACTTTTATTTTTTTAACTACACATGAAATGTTCTCTTTTTCTGCAATCAAAATTGTTGAGCTGAAGAAGACAATTAACTAGGATCTTTTTGTTTCCCCTGTTTTATATATAGTTAAAGAACCTTGCCAGTGATGTATTATTAAAGAAGGAAGGAAGGAGGAAGAATGGAAGGGGGAGGAAGGAAGAGGGAAGGAGGTGAGAGGTGTGGAGAGAGGAGTAAAAAACAAGGAAGAATGGAGAACTGTCATTACTTACCATAACCATTTTGCCATCCTTAATTTCTCTTACAAAATTTGTTTCTTTGCCATCCCATTTCTGTACGTGAACAAGTTTGTCTCCATCCAGGCTAACAACAGACTGAAACCAACAATGAAATGCAAAACATAGCAATAAATACAATTCAGATTTCTGATACGGAAGACAAATGATGTGATTTTTGAAAGAATTGTGTAATTGAATAAATCATGATCAATTAATTATCCTATTGTTATCTCTATTACTTCTAGATTATTATGTAAATTTGAATAATTCATAATTTGATTAAAAATATACATCTAAATAACAAAAATTTAATATTTTAAAAACAAAAATCCCAAACTAGTGCTTTGCAGCTAGTCGTCCTTCTAAAGAAAGCCTTAGAATGAGGCAAACTGCCCATTTAGTCAATCTAGTCAATCTGAGGCAACCTGGGGAATTAAACAAAATGCACTCTCTCTTTCAAACAAACTTTATCAAATGTTTTCTGAAATACAAGCTTGATATAAAATGTGAACAGTATATGGTAAGAGACAAATACAATTGAGATTTATGCTATAGCAAGTACCCATTGTTCAAAATATAACATATGCACACTAAACTAACTTTGGTGTATTTCTCCTTGGATTGAAATATTGAAAATATTCTACACTTTCCAACATCTTAAAAAAAAAAAAAAAAACATGCATTGGAAATCTTTATCTTTATTCCCCCCTCCCCATCCCCACTCTGGAGAAGAAGCAGTTTCTCACCTTACAGTTTCTATCATCTGCAGTGGTTTCATCAAACTCTTCTCCCAGGTGGAAACTAATCTCCGTGTTCTTGAATGTGCTGAGAGTCCTGATGACCACTTTATCTCCTTCCTGACTGATAATTACTGTTGGTTTGGTCACATTTCCCACCTGCCTAGTGGCAAAGCCCACACCTAAAATAGCAAAGGGAACAGTACAGTCTGCAGCAACTTCCAAAATAGCTCACAAAGCAAGAATCTGCTTTCTGATTCTGGAATCCAGGTTCTAAAGTGTAAGTTTCATTAGAACATGATTAGCCATTAATCATGTAAAACACTACTGTGATCATCAGTGGATGCAGAAGAAAACCAAAAAAGTCAGAGAAGCTTCACTTTCTCCACAGAATAGCAGATGCTCTGTGTTTTTGGCCCTGGGTAAGAAGGCAAACAAGTGCCACATTAAAAATCCATTCAGTGGAAAATGCATAGCCTAGCATCTGATCAGGACAATGTGATCTGTCTTTGCCTCTTGCTGACATGATGAGTGAAAAATGGAATCTGCAAGTATCTAAAGCAGCACGATAAGAAGAGAACAGCCGTTCTTATTGTTACCTACCTAGAGCCTTCATGTACTCATCAAAGTTCTGACTGTCGGTCAGCTTCCAGGTAGCACAGAAAGCCTCCACCATCCTTGCCCGTTCCCCTCTTTAGAGACAGGAGGGAGGATATTCTGGTCTAATTGCCACTGCCGCTCAGAAGACCCTTTACACATCAGCAAGCAGCTCCTGCCTTCTTATTTGGAAAGAAGGTGGGCAAAAATCCAATGATTTAAATTGCAAACACACCCCTCCAGTGTCCCTCTTTCCAAGAGGCTGTCACAGAGGGAGGAGAAGGGAAGGAGTGAAGCTCCAATCCTCTTTGTGATTGGCTCAGGCCACTGGGTTAGCAGAGTAGGTCGAGTTCCTCCCAATCGTCACACTACAGCCCTTATGCCTGAGAAAGCTCTGCAGGGATTCAATGGGGCTGGAGGCAGGGAACGGGAAAATGAGAGAAGGTCTTTCAAGTTCAGTGAGAAAAAACTTGGCAAAGGCAATCTCAGACTGCAAGGAAAGAAAGAAGATGCACAATGGGGCATTCAGATTGATTTCCGTTAATGGCAAAGCTGGTCACAAATGAGGACTCCCTTAAAGAAAACCACTGAAATGCCAGACTTTGCAGACAAAGAAGAGTGAATAGTGTGTGTTATTTTCTCTCATTGTTACAGGGAGAGCAAAATGCAGGCTAGAGTATGCCAAACTGAAAAAGAGGAGGGGGAGGAGGTGTAAATGCCTTCCCTAGATATACTGCTTGAAGGCTACTCTGACTGTCAATGAGGAAGCACACTAATTTGGGTCCTTTCCCAACACAAACCGAGAGAATTTAAAGATCCCGTTGTCCTTTCTAAAAATGTGAGAACAAGACTGAGTTGGAAAAGGGATCTAAGGAAGAGTATGGTTAGGACTTACTAATGAGGTACAAAAATAAAGAAAAGAATGCTCTTCCCCCACCTCCTTGAATAGATTATAGAATCCATGTGGAAAAACTGGACAGAAGATTATTGGGTAAGACTTTAAATTACCTGCATTCTAGGACCTTTTGATTTCCTGAGGCCACATCTACATACATACAATCTGCATACATTGTACATTTGTTGGGAGTTAGTGATGGGGAAGGGCAGGAACTGGAGGAGCAGTAGGAATCAGAAGAACTTTGTTTCAATTTGCCCTGACTCAGGGTTCCCCAAGAATGGCAAATACCTTGAGGGTTCTAAGTAGAGTATTTACAGGAAGTCTCTGAAACTCCCCTTCACCCAAAGAGATTCCTTCCTGCCTTACTAGTGCGGACCAGCAATGAAAGCAGTTTACCTGCCTCTCCTGGGGACAGAGCAGGAGAATCCGACTTAGTATTCCCTGCCCTTCTCTCTTCCCTGCTAATTAAACTGCAGCTCAGCACATTTCTACCCATTCCACACCAGATCCAACAGATAAGGCTCGGAAGGCCCTCCTACCCTAACTGGCGCCTACATGCGTCTTCTTTGGTGTCTCAAGGGTGCTTGTTTAATAAAAACTGTAGTCTTCCTTCACAACTGCTTTTCTTCCAATTTTCACTTTATTTGTGACTGTACAAACCAGAGACCTCTGAATCATTTCTAATACTTAACCACTAAAATCAAACTTGATGTCAAGGCCTATCTCTTTTGCCTTGTTACTAGAAAAACCAAACTCTGTAAAACATTTTACAGAGGTTTACTCTGAACCAATATGAGCAACTGAGGCCCAGGGAAAACACAAACCCGAGAAGCCTTGAGAAAGTGGTCCCAAGGCAGTCAGGTTACAGTTTGGTTTTATACATTTTAGGGAGCCAGGAAGTGCAGTCAAAAATATAAAATTAAATATAAAAATATAAATCAATACATGGAAGGCATACATTGGTTCAGCTCAAAAAGCTGGGATATCTTGTACTTGCTGCCTGAGGTTCTCTCTTACCAAATTACAAAGAATAAAATAGTAATTGAATATCTCTGTAGCTGGAAATGAAATGTAATTACACAATAAAAGGACCATTGGCCCACAGTCTCTCCCATAATAGGTAATGCCGGGCAAGGTGTCAGAACCCTGGCATTGGAAAGTGGTCAACTTAAGGGTTGGCAAAAAGAATTTACAGATGCTAGTATAGATTTAAAAAGAAAAGTTTTATTAGATAGAAAGAATTCTCCAGAAGAGTGCAGTGGGCACCTCACTAAGAGGACTGAGTGTGCAGCAGTGGATTTTTCCTTAGGAGTATTTATGGTCCTTAAAGGAGGATCCTAAGGGTAATTTAGATCATATCAGCCACTTAGGTCATGATAAATGATTACATTTGTAGACATTTTGGTGCCTTAATGTCAGCAAGGGTTGCACAATGAGTTGTGATTCACATGTATCCTGGAGATATATAGAAATTCTAGTTAGTTACAAATGTTTGGGAAAGAAACCTGCAACCAGATACCTGTTTTAGATAATAGGGAAGTCTACTTACTTCCGAATTCCTCTGATAAGAGAGTTTTGCTTCTGCACCATCTGCTTGATGGCCCCCAGGTGATCTTTGCTCTCCTCAGGAAGATCAGACAAACTGTTTTTGCTGAAGCAATGGTACAGACACTCCCTAGGGGCTTACCTGTCTGTTCATGGGTACACATTTTATCATGCCCACCCTTACCAATCAACCAGCTAAGCCAGCTCCTGCCCAGGAAGGATGAGGATTCCAATCTTCAAGCAAGGGCTAAATGCAATATCAGTAACGGAATATGATGGTGTGAAGAGGTGTGGGGGTAGGAAAAAATGAGTGAATTTTCTGTCTCTTGGTGATATGTAACTTTTATCTTATTGCATTTTAGAAAATGTAGACTTGGCCGGGCATGGTGGCTCATGCCCCTAATCCCAGCTCTTTGAGACGCAGAGGTGGGCAGATCTGTTGAGCTCAGGAGTTCGAGACCAGCCTGGGCAACATGATGAAATCCCTTCTCTACTAAAAGTACAAAAATTAGTTGGGATGTGGTGGCACATGCCTGTAGTCCTAATTACTCAAGTGGCCGAGGCATTAGAATTTCTTGAACCCAGGAGGTGGAAGTTGCAGGGAGCTGATTGTGCCACTGCAGTCCAGCCTGAGCAATATAGACTAGGTTAGAGGGAGATATATCTCCAAGTATGGCATACCCTTTGAAAGATGCATTTTGGAGAACTGTCCTTCTCATTTCTCTACTATATTCTGCAGTTTTCTCTCCTTTTACCTCCCATTATTTAAATATTCCATTCTTAGCCTGCTTCTAGATCTGACATAGTGACTGAGGAAAGAACTTTTTGCATATTCCAGGTTTATTATTAAAAAGTCCTGGGACCTTCCTTCTGCTCGGGTCACTCATATGCCACAACTCTGCCAAGAAAACTCTTCTCTCCAGCCTCCTGATTAACTTCACTTTTAGGGTTTACTTCAGTTAATATTTCCTCAAGGAAGACTGGGTCAAAACCCTATGGTTATGTCATCCTATGATTTCATTTATGTATTACACATATATCATAATTTCTGTTACTTTTATAATCAGTTGTTTGGTATATTTCTCCCATCTTAAGAACACAAGTTCCTTGAAACATCAATTTTATTCTGCATTGCGCTCTATGACTATTGTCTAGCATAGTATCAAGTCCACTTGATATGTGCTCCACAAATGCCAAACATATGAACAAATATAGAAATATACAGAAAACCAGAAAGGGTCAAAAAATAAGAATTTAAACTCAAGTTCGTATGATCTTATCTAAGTTTTCAGCCGAACTTTTCTTCTCTTTGCAATATATATGATCCCCAAAGAAAGATATCTAAGCCTCTTCTTTAATCCTATCATGTTAATGTTTAAGAGGAAATCAAGGCTCACTGTTTTTAGTTTTTTTTCTTTGAAATGAAAGCACACAGAATAGTTTTAGTAAGCGTTCAAATGCATGATGGATTTAGTAATACAAGAGTAGGAGAGTTTTGTGCCATGCCACATGTGGAAGCCTGATGCCAATAAGTATGAATAGTAATTGTCCTTTCTATAGATCCTCTGGTCTGTTTACTATGGGTTATTATCACCTGTAAATCAATCAATTTTTTCTTTTTTTTTTTTGAGATGGAGTCTCCTCTGTCACCCAGGCTGGAGTACAGTGGCATGATCTCAGCTCACTGCAAGCTCTGCCTCCCAGGGTTCACGCCATTCTCCTACCTCAGCCTCCCGAGTAGCTGGGACTACAGGTGCCTGCCACCATGCCCAGCTAATTTTTTGTATTTTTAGTAGAGATGGGGTTTCACCATGTTAGCCAGGATGGTCTTGATCTCCTGACCTCGTGATCCACCCTCCTCGGCCTCCCAAAGCGCTGGTATTACAGGCGTGAGCCACCTTGCGTGGCCAGATTTTTTTGTTCTTATATTCCTTGAAGATCTTTTTTGTTTACTGATCTCTGTTGACTACTCTGTACATTGAGTAATGATTACCAGGTAGGTAGCTATAAAAGGAAGTTACTAATCTGGGATCAGTTGAAGATTACAGAAACCACCGTAGCTATTTTTAACAGAAACAGGACAACATATAGGGAATTAGATGCTTACATAACACTTGGAAGAGTTGAAATAGCAAGTTTTAGACTGAGCTAAGCTTTCAGGAATACTCCCAGAACACCACCACATAAACTGACCTGCTAAGGCAACAGTTATCTCTATATAATTGGGAAGCTGGAAATCAGGAACCTGCTTTGCCACCTGCTGGCTCCCAAATATCCTGCTAGTTGTTGCCTAGAAATGAGAGCTTTGCTCAGAAATACTGATTCTGAAACCACACCATATGCGCTGCATCTCAACAGCAAATGTATGACTTGTGTGCATTCTCTCTCACCACTTACATTTTGAAATCTAGTCTTACACAAGAATATTGCATAAGTATATGCAATAGGCAAAACCTAAATCAAGTGTAAGTATAGGGAAGTTTGAAAATACTGTTTTACAGTCTGCTGCTTCTGCAGAGCATAAATCAGATAAGTCAATCTACCACACCCCATCCATCACACAGATAAATGAACTTTTTTTAAATGTTTTGGTTAAAAGGAGAGAATAAAGACAGAGATTGTATGGGTCTGAAAATATTCTATAGTAGTAGTATCTAAAACTGGAAGATCATTAGAATCATCTGGGAAGATTTATATTTATGGAAATTTCAAGTTTATCAAGATTTTGACATAGACAGTCTGGGGGTAAGGCTGAACTTTGTATTGAAAAACAAAACCTTAAGTTGAAATCCTATGTATGTAATGCATTTAATGTCTTATTAACTTGTAAACTAGTACGTTGCAATCTGTCAGAATCATATTAGTAAATTTAGATTCTATATTTCTTCAGTGCTATGTACAAAGTAGGACTACAAGACCACTGATGCTACTACTAATTCCTTGACCCTACTGATGATTGTAGAAATGGTGTGTGGCTTACGCCAAGACTGCCTCTATATCAAAGTGTCTTGTGTTATGCAGCAAGGAAGAAATATGACCTATAACACCTTAAAGATGACATATGCTAAACCAATGTTAACATGAAAAGCTCTGTGTTACAATTAAGACTATCCCTAATCATAATATAAATTTCCAAGATCCACAAAATTTAATCAGCTCTCTATCAACTTTTATGGGAACATGCCTGAAGACATTAAAAAGTCTTCTTCCAAGAGAGCCACTAGTTCATTTGGACCTCCAGATGAATGAAATGTATTTATTCTCATTAAAAAAAAGATAATTCTCTTGTAAATATTTTCTAACTGAAATTTAAGTCTTTGCAACAATTATTTGCAAAAGAATTTGTTGAAGAAGCTATTGATATGGTTTGATCAATAACATCATTGTAAATTACAAGCGGGCCATTGAAATCTGCAGTATTTCTCATTCAATAGCTGCTGGAAACATAGTATTATAAGCGTTTGTTTGAATGTTAGTGGCATAAAATTAAAATAAAAGAAAATTGGGGCATTATTTTACTTTTTCTTTCATTGCAAAGCAACTTTTTTAACCGAACAGATTGGTTGAAACCATTAAGATTACACTATTTTTGCTGTGGTTTTTAAGAATACGAGAATGACTACAAATGTTTGTATTCCTCAATCTGTTGACGGATAAGTCTCCATTTGGTACTCAAGAAAATGCCACAACGTCCTAGGTTTTCTGCTCAGTCTATTAATTTTCTATCCTTTTGGAAATATTTAATATCCTAAAAATAACATTTGTAGACATAAATAAATATGAGAGATTCTGTGTAAGTTAAGGTGTTTCTGAAACCAAATACATTTTCTGAATGCATTTATTTCTGCCTCTCCGGTACTTACAAGAAAGTGCTAATAATTAAAGGAAAGAAAAATGATGCTACATAATCATATAATAATGCATTTTGTATATTTATGTAATTTTAGAAATAGAGCTGAAGATAGAATTTAATTTTATAAATTATGTTATGATTTATGTTACAAATATATCATTTATAACTTATAGTCAGCAGCAATTTTTGAAGACTATTGAGTCTTGAGGAGTGCTGCTTTTATACATTGTAGAATCTGTAACGTATAAAAGGAAATTAAAAGCTGATAGAAAACATTATTGGGGAAAGCTTGGATTTCCCTGGAAAGTCCATGTCGTTATCATGGTATCTTCAAAACCCTGAGGTGAGTTTTCACGGGTCACTTCAAGATTCCTGCTGCTGCTACCAATGGAGAATGTCAGGGTATGGTTTGCTTTTCTGTCCTCATGTGCTCAAGCTGTTTTGAACTATGATAGGCAGATGTGGAACTCTATGTCATTCCTTTGTTTCCACAGAGAAACTACCGGACAGGAGGCATTTTTGAGTCTGGCACTTTTTCTGAAGTTTTAGGAAGGCCACAGTTAATATTGCAAAAACACAAAACCTGTTCAAATGCTGATATCCTCATTCCTTTCTCCTTGTTTTCAACAGCAAAATCCCTATTCATTTCTAATCCAGAGTAATATAGCCTTCTCTTTTATTTCCTTGACACCTGTTAATCCATGACCTCAGTACTAACTGCTTATTAAAGTATTTTCTAATATAATACAGCTCCTTCTCCAAGAGAAAATTCTGATTATCTGGAGCACAAAGTTATATTAATCATACCCCTTGGTTAGTGTGATAATCTTATCACTTGACCATGCAGGTCCAATTTTCATTTATTTGGCTACTTACATAGTTATTTTCATTAATGTAATAAATACCCACATGTGAATCCTCCTTTCAAAACAAAGCCTGGGACTTTGAAAACATTCCTGCATCCATTTCCTTACCTTCTGCAACTCAAGGTAAGCATCTTCCTGAATCGCATGTTCATCATTTGTATTTTCCTTTTATTTAGTTCAGTGCATCTACATATTTTCTTAAAACCTGTATACTAATATAGGTTTTAATCTTCATAAAATGTTTTACATTGTTATGTAATATGCTAGGAATTAACTTTTACATGTGCAATAGTTTATTTTGGGCACAAAGTTTGAATTGAAATTGATGGGTCATTGATGGGTCATAGGTTAATCATGGTTAATCATGAGTTTTAGAAGGTATGCCAAATTGTTTTCTAAAGTGGACTCACCGATTTATGCTTTTACCAGTGGATCAACATATTCCCCAACACTTAATATTGGTAGATTGTCAATGGTGGCCAATCAGATGCATATATAATGATATTTAATTTTTTTCTTGACTTGCATTTTCCTAATCATGAATGAAGTGAACATATTTTCACGTGTTTATTGGTCTATGATTTCTACCTCTGTGAAATGTCTGTTCTCTTGCCCATTTTCCTATAGGTTGGTTCTGTTTTTCTTATTTTGTATTATTGATCTTAATTTTTGTAGTGTGGGAATCATGAATATATTCTTCCAGTTTGTAACTTACTTTCACTTTCTTTAAAGTAGCTTCTTATGACCAAAAGTTCTTACTTTTACTATTGCCAAATTCATTAATATTTTATGTCATTGTCAATATGTTTCACGTCTTATTTAAGGAAACCACCTACCAAAGGTCCAAGAGATATTCACTTATATTTTCTACCAAGCCCTTTCTCTCCCTCTCTCTCTCTCTCTCTCTTTTTTTTTTCGTTTCTGTGGAGAACAGGATCTTGCTTTGTTGCCCAGGCAAGTCGCAAACTCCTGGGCTCAAGATATCCTCCCACCTCTGTCTCCCTAAGTGGGGAAATTACAGGCTTTAGCCATTGTGCCTGGCCACCAAGTGACTTAAAGTTTTAACATTTGAACCCTTAACTTGCTGGAGTAGATTTTTGTATATCATAAGAAGTAGGATTTCAAATTCACTTTTTAATATGTAGAAATAATTTTTTCCACTCCACTTATTGAACATTTCACCATCTAAATGGAATACCATCTCTGTGATTTACCAAAGTCCTCTGTATTTTAATGTATTTCTCTGAACCCTATTTAATTCCAATAATCAATTCGGTTTGTAACCTTCTAACATTGCTAAGCTGTCAATTTTTATAACCTCACGTCAGTCCTAATAACCAGAAGAGCAAGTCTCCCAATTTGTTACTCTTCTTCAGAAATATCCTATTTATGGCCCTTTAATATATTTATATATGGTACAATCGTTTTATTATCATCCATAAAAAATTATGTTTTTTTACATTGGAATCATATCTATTTTATATATTGATCTGGAAGAATTGATACTTCTACGATATTTACTTCCTAGTCATGAAAATGATGTACTTTTTTACATATGTAGTCATTAATATTGCATAATGATATTTTATAATTTCCCCTGCAGGGCTTTTGTACATATTTTTTTAGATTTGTTCTTAGATAATTGAGGTTCCCTGAGACTACTGAAAATGTTGTCTTCCCTTCAATTTTCTAATAGTTTGTTACTGTTATATAGAAATACAACTGACTTTAGCAAACATATCTAGTCTGCTTGCTGCACTATTCTATTATTTGTAATAATTTGTAGAATATTTTTCAACGTAAATGATCATAAAATTTGCAATTAATGGTATTTTAATTTTCTCCTTTCCAGTTTAATATTTCTTACAATATTATTGCACTGAGGACTTCAAGTTTAAATATAAGCTACCACAATGCATTGTTGTCTCATTCTTGATTTTTCGAGGAATGCTTCTGATATTCACCTATTTATATCATCTCTAGATGTTAATTTTCTATAGAAAGTCTTTTTAAATAGTAAAACCTTTCCCTGAAATTCCTGATTCCCTAATCATTTTTCTTATGAATGTGTATGCTGGTGGGTTATATGCTCTTTATCATCTAATATTGTATGGACTCTAAGACCTAAAATAAAACAAGCAAGTCTTTGATCTACTCTACCATCTGCCTCCAAGATATGGGATGCTAGGTCTGTGCCAACCATAAATCTGGCAATATATTTTTCCTTGAATATTGCACACAAAAATACTACATTTTAGGTAATTACAGCTCTGTTCCTTCTTTCCTGCACGGTCTTTCTTCTTTCTTCTGTCTTCAACCACTAGAAGTTAGAGAAGGACTGAGAGTAACATATTGTACCCTAAGAAGTGTATACTTACATAAAAGTTGCTGTCATCTTGAACAAATACTTAAAAACCACTGAAGCAGTAACTAATGAATATGCATACAATATGTTAAAAAGCCTCAGGGAAGTAGGCAATAGGTGTAGAAAATATCCCAACTCATTTCGCAGCTGTTTTTAAACAGGTAGCTGATCCTGTAAACCTATTCTCTAGCTAAATATTTGAGAGCAGAACTCTTATCAGTTACCATATGACAGCATGTTGAGGGAAAGAAAAGAAAAGATCCAATCTTATTGTTTGTAACAAAATTTCAGGTCTTGATAAATATTTCTCTTTACTTGAAGAAGAGAAGCAGAAAATAATCAAAGCCAGCACGAAATCTGTGGGCAGAGCTATAAAAACAGTAAAGTAGTAAAGGCCACATTATCTTGAAGACAGATAATAAAAGTATATTCTCAGAAAATTGTCAAAGCAAAAAGAAGCAAAAAACTCTCTTTGGCATATCAGTAGGTAGAAGTGGCTTCCATGACACAGGAGCAAGGATTTCTAAGAAGAGAACAGATTGAAATTTTTTTTTTTTTTTTTTTTTTTTGAGACAGAGTCTCACTCTGTCGCCCAGGCTGGAGTGCAGTGGCGCGATCTCAGCTCACTACAAGCTCCGCCTCCCGGGTTTACGCCATTCTCCTGCCTCAGCCTCCCGAGTAGCTGGGACTACAGGCTCCCGCCATCTCGCCCGGCTAGTTTTTTGTATTTTTAGTAGAGACAGGATGGTCTCGATCTCCTGACCTCGTGATCCGCCCGTCTCGGCCTCCCAAAGTGCTGGGATTACAGGCTTGAGCCACCGCGCCCGGCCACAGATTGAAATTTTAAATGAGCCAGATGAAAGGGAGGTGGGGAGGATAAAATTAAAAAATAAGCTGAGGTGATGAAAAGATACAAGAAAATTAATAATTAAATAGAAGGAATCAGATCAACATAGGAGACAGTAATGAATAGAATGACATTGTTTGAAGAAAATTTTCAGAATGCAGAAACATTATGAATAGTGAAAATAAAAATATTAGACAAGACAGAATAGATAGCCTAAGAGGTACAGATTACCAAGAATGACATCAAAACAACTGGAATATAAAATATATGCAATAAACAAAAGCATTATTGAGGAAACCTTTCATTTGCTGAAAATAGGCTATATATGTAGATATACATCTATATCGATCTATCTTTATCTAAACTCTCTATATAGATAGGTAGAGATCAAAATGCCATGCCAGCTGATTTAGTTAATGAAAAAAGAACCTAAACTTTCTAATTCTAGCAGTATTATGGATCAAATATAATTCAGATCAATAAATATAAAACATAAGGGGAAAAAATCCAATAAACATTCAATCAGAGAAAAAGATACCTATAATGTCATAAGAAGTATGACTGCCCATAGTCTTTTTCATTGTAGAATTGAGATACCAAATGAACATACAGCAATGTTACAGATGTTTTGATAAAGCTGGGACTCATTTTTTTCCCATTACATGTGCCTGTAAAAAAAGACTTTTCTCTTTGAGGACCAATCAACTGGCATTCTCATTACAATGTTTTCATGTTACTTATCTGCAGGAAGACTACATTAGGCAATGGACTTGGTAACACAATTTACTCTGCAATTATATTTCCCTTGCAAATTAGTAAAGTCTGATTGCATACAACAGTCCTGACAGTCTAGTTGACTTGAGTCTGCTGTCTGAGACAAGATCAAGTTTTGCTGTCAAATCATGTTTCAAAATCTTCAGGATTAAGTCTAGATTATGAACAATGACAAACACTTTAAGACAATGTTCATCAGCTCATAGGAAAGACAAACATACACACATCCCTTTCCAAAGGGAAGGGTCTTGGGTGTCAGCAGGGAAGATGTATTCAGTTTCATAAGCCATGTTCAAAATTGCTGTTGTTTTGACTTAAAACTTCAAGGGAAGATATGCGGTTTTTAACAAAAAGGGGATAGGTCATAAATGAAACAGTTCATGATTTCCTTTGAATGTCTTTTTTGTTTTTGTCTTGTTTGTTTTCTTTTTTTTATTATTATACTTTAAGTTCTAGGGTGCATGTGCACAATGTGCAGGTTTGTTACATATGTGTACATGTGACATGTTGGTGTGCTGCAACCACTAACTTGTCATTTACATTAAGCATTTCTCCTAATGCTATCCCCCCTCCCCATCCCACGACAGGCCCCGGTGTGTGATGTTTCCCACCCTGTGTCCAAGTGATCTCATTGTTCAGTTCCCACCTGTGAGTAAGAACATGCGGTGTTTGGTTTTCTGTCCTTGCGATAGCTTGGTCAGAATGATGCTTTCCAGCTGCATCCATGTCCCTACAAAGGACATGAACTCACTCTTTTTTATGGCTGTATAGTATTCTATGGTGTATATGTGCCACATTTTCTGAATCCAGTCTATCATTGATGGACATTTGGGTTGGTTCCAAGTCTTTGCTATTGTGAATAATGCCACAGTAAACATATGTGTGCATGTGTCTTTATAGTAGCATGATTTATAATCCTTTGGGTACATACCCAGTAATGGGATCACTGGGTCAAATGGTATTTCTGGCTCTAGATCCTTGAGGAATCCCCTTCCTGTCTTCCACAATGGTTGAACTAGTTTACAGTCATACCAACCGTGTAAAAGTGTTCCTATTTCTCCACATCCTCTCCAGCACCTGTTGTTTCCTGACTTTTTAATGATTGCCATTCTAACTGGTGTGAGGTGGTATC
>NW_012115500.1:1378529-1435319 GCF_000951035.1 Colobus angolensis palliatus | reverse complement strand
TGTAGTATGATTTGCATTTCTCTGATGACCAGTGATGATGAGCAGTTCTTCATGTGTCCATTGGCTGCATAAATGTCTTCTTTTGAGAAGTGTCTGTTCATATCCTTCACCTACTTTTTGTGGGGTTGTTTGATTTTTTTCTTGACAATTTGTTTAAGTTCTTTTGTAGATTCTGGGTATTAGCCCTTTGTCAGATGGGTAGATTGAAAAAATTTTCTCACATTCTGTAGGTTGCCTGTTCACTCTGATGGTAGTTTCTTTTGCTGTGCAGAAGCTCTTTAGTTTAATTACATTCCATTTGTTTATTTTGGCTTTTGTTGCCATTGCTTTTGCTATTTTAGTCATGAAGTCCTTACCCATGCCTATGTTCTGAATGGTGTTGCCTAAGTTTTCTTCTAGAGTTTTTATGGTTTTAGGTCTAACATTTAAGTCTTTAATCCATCTTGAATTGATTTTTGTACAAGGTGTAAGGAAGGGATCCAGCTTCAGCTTTCTAGATATGGCTAGCCAGTTTTCCCAGCACCATTTATTAAATAGGGAATCCTTTTCCCATTTCTTGTTTTTGTCAGGTTTGTCAAAGATCAGATGGTTGTAGATGTGTGGAATTACTTCTGAGGGCTCTGTTCTGTTCCATTGGTCTGTAACTCTGTTTTGGTACCAGTACCATGCTGTTTTGGTTATTGGAGGCTTGTAGCACAGTTTGAAGTCAGGTAGCGTGATATCTCCAGCTTTGTTCTTTTTGCTTAGGATTGTCTTGGCAATGTGGGCTGTTTTTCAGTTCCATATGAACTTTAAAGTAGTTTTTTCCAATTCTGTGAAGAAAGTCATTGGTAGTTTGCTGGAGATGGCATTGAATCTGTAAATTACCTTGGGCAGTATGGCCATTTTCATGATACAGATTCTTCCCATCCATGAGCATGGAATATTCTTCCATTTTTGTCCTCTTTTACTTCGTTGAGCAGTGGTTTGTAGTTCTCCTTGAAGAAGTCCTTCATATTCCTTGTAAGTTGGATTCCTAGGTATTTTATTCTCTTTGAAGCAATTGTGAATGGGAGTTTACTCATGATTTGGCTCTCTATTATTGGTGTATAGAAATGCTTGTGATATTTGCACATTGATTTTGTATCCTGAGACTTTGCTGAAGTTGCTTATCAGCTTAAGGAGATTTTGGGCTGAAATGATGGGGTTTTCTAAATATATAATCATGTCATCTGCAAACAGGTACAATTTGATTTCCTCTTTTCCTAATTGAATACCCTTTATTTCTGTCTCCTGCCTGATTGCCCTGGCCAGAACTTTCCAACACTATGACGAATAGGAGTGGTGGAGAGAGGGTATGCCTGTCTTGTACCAGTTTTCAAAGGGAATTTTTCCAGTTTTTGCCCATTCAGTATGATATTGGCTGTCAGTTTGCCATAAATAACTCTTTTTATTTTGAGATACGTCCCATCAATACCTAGTGTATTGAGAGTTTTTAGCATGAAGGGCTGTTGAATTTTTATCAAAGGCCTTTTCTGCATCTATTGAAATAATCATGTGGTTTTTCTCTTTGGTTCTGTTTATATGATGGGTTATGTTTATTGATTTGCATATGCTGAACCAGTCTTGCATCCCAGGGATGAAGCCAACTTGATCGTGGTGGATAAGCTTTTTTATGTGCTGCTGGATTCAGTTGGCCAGTATTTTATTGAGGATTTTTGAACTGATGTTCATCAGAGATATTGTTCTAAAATTCTCTTTTTATGTTGTGTCTCTGCCAAACTTTGGTATCAGGATGATGCTGGCTTCATAAAATGAGTTAGGGAGGATTCCCTCTTTTTCTGTTGATTGGAATGGTTTTAGAAGGAATGGTAGCAGCTCCTCTTTGTACTTCTGTTAGAATTTGGCTGTGAATCCATCTGGTCCTGGATATTTTTTGGTTGGTAGACTATTAATTATTGCCTAAATTCGAACATCTTGTTTTTGAAGCTTCAAAAACACACCAGAATTGAGTTAAAATTGATTTCTTTTTCAAAAAGGATTGAATTATTATTATATGAAGTCTTCTCATTTAGCGACCATGAGGTTTTGACTTCATTTATTCCAAAATTTGATACTTCTTTGGCTAATATATTTATTTTCTACGTTTAAGTATGTGTTATCAATTCTTTTCCTCTCCTGAAGATAGCCGTGTGTTTCAAAATAATTAAAACAAAACCAAAATGAAGTAAACTCTACAACCCAGGGATTAGCATTTTTAATCATAAGTCTGTTTGGATCTAATACTTAGATCAATTAATAAAATAATCTTTGAATGCCCTATATTGAAATCCTATTATGAGAAGATTTTTTTGTTTTGATTCTGAAAGATTACTGGCCAGGTTCAAAATACAGGGTACATCTTTACATAAATGATATAGCCTGATCAGTTTCAAAACACAGGGTATATCTTTAGATAACCTAACTACTTTAGCATATAAGTAATGGTCTGAAAATCACAGTGTTACTCTTGATCATCTCTTAGGTTTCTTCTTTCTCTGATGTCCTAGAGTTCTTTGGTATTTCTACATTATTTGGCTCATTTTCAAATTTAACCTCATAGAAACTCTACCAGACAAGTTAAGAGGTCTTCCTCTGCATATGTTTACAGTCACCTTGTAGGAAAACATTATCTCATACTTCAGGAAGCAGTCATCTAGATGCTGTCATGATTCAAGTTCAAAGCAATCAAAACAATTCTACCAAAATAAAACTTTGAGATATAAAATATTTTTAAACTTTTAAAAGACAGAATTGGGGAAGAGGGCCGGAACTAAATAGTTGTGTTTGAGTTCACAGATAAATAAAGCTAATTTTAACCTGAAAGTCTCATAAATCTTGCTTTGACATGAATTTTAATAAAAATGTGATTAATGAGGAACCATGTACTACTCTTTTACAAAGCTGCAAAGCCTTCATTTAAGTTATAACAGTGATATACCACTATTATATATTCATTTCCTCATTTCTAGCGTTTTGTAGTTTTTATTATATCAAATTTGGCCACTATTATATAACAACATTGTTTGATTTAAATGTCATTTAAATTCAATATAATGTTACAGCAAATTAAGATATTTGCTGTTTGTAAAAAAAGAACCACTTATGAAAGACTAGTTTTACAATGTAAATCACTCCCCAGTCATATTTTTCATAGTCAAAATAAAATGAAAAGAAGTGTAGCTAATAAGCCAAAAGTGGCTATAAACTACTATGCTAAAGAAAATTCAATTAATCTAAAAGAAGGCAGGAACAGAAGGAAAAAACAACAAAGAACAGATGGATAGGACAAAGAGAAATCAAAGAGCAAGATGGTAGAACTTAAAAAACAGGCCTCAAGCTATGCTGTCTACAAGAAATTTACTATAAATATAAAGTCACATATGTTAAAAGTAAAAGGATGAAGAAAATGTATCATGCAAATGCTAATCATAAGGAAGCTGGAATGGTTATATTACGAGATAAAGTAGACTTCAGGACAATGAACCTTACTAGGGACAAAGAGGAACATTTTACAATGATTAAAATATCATTTATTCAATTATTTCTTAAGAGGGGCATGAGGGAACTTCTTAACAGTGATGGAAATGTTCTGCATCTCAACTGCTCTTTGAATACTTGGGTGTGTACATTTGTCAAAACTATTAAACTGTACACTTTAAATGTGTACATTTATGGCATGGTAATTATATATATATATATTTTTTGAATCAGAGTCTTGCTCTGTCACCCAGACTGGAGTGCAGTGGCAACTTTTGCCCCCCGGGTTCAAGTGATTCTCCTGCCTCAGCCTCCTGAGTAGCTGGGACAACAGGCGCCTGCCACCACACCTGGCTAATTTTTGTATTTTTAGTAGAGACAGAGTTTCACCATATTGGCCAGGTTGGTCTCGAACTCCTGACCTTGTGATCTGACCCAAAGTGCTGGGATTACAGGCATAAGTCACTGCGCCCGGCCTGTAAATTATATCTTAATAAAGTTAAAACAAAGAAAAAATATCATTTCCAAATGAACTATAAGTGGGCTAGAGCAGTATTGTAGCAGTTATTCAGAGCATCTTTTCTTGGCCAGACTGCCAGGGGCTAAATCCTGCCTTCTTATATTCTTCACCATACATAAAATTACTGACTAAGTTAACTTCTCTGTGCCTTAATTTAATTTTAAAATAAGCATTATTGTCACAGTTAAACAGTAGTTGTAAGGACTAAATGAGTTACTACAAATAAAGTGCTTAGAAGAATGTCACAGCAAGTACTCAATCCATGTTAGCTATTATTAAATTCTGTATCCTCTGATTAATCTTGATTAAGATTGGATGCTTGTAATGATTTGTAGCATTATTTTAATGCATCAAAAGGAGAAAAATAGAAAGAAAAGAAAGAGGAAGAAAAATAGCCCTTTGCTGGAAATCAGTTTTTAACCAAATTAACCAGAATTTATTTGGATGTCTAGATTTTTAGCTTGAGCATGACAGACCTCTTTCTGATGAATTTGCATAGCTGGCACACAACCTATGGGGGAAGTTTGTGGCCAAATACCGAGAAAAATTTAGAATTGTTTCCAAGAATTCTTGCTACCTCATTTGGAAACGCCCAGGAGGAACATCTAGGCTCTGTACTGTCATACTCTACAAAAAGGAAAGGCTTCATAAGTATGTTTGAATACATTAATGAATGGGAGAGTATGAAACTCATTCCAAGTATGTGAAAGCTAGTGGCCCTGCTTTATACCTTTATAAAGGAAAAACTCAAGAAGAGAACAGAATATTGTGTTGGTCCCAAGGGAGCTTGTTTCTTTAGGTAACTCTTTAGGGCATTGTGTAGCTCTACCATTTTCCACTGTAAGATTTAGAAGCATTCATGCTAATTGCTGTCCTATTGAGCAGTGGTCCCTAAATAATTTTTATGTTTTACCCCATCAAAAAAAGTTTGTCTACCTGATATATGTATATTTATTTATTCATAACTTACATGCACATATTATCATACTGACATAGTGTGAACATTATAAAACATATAAAATAAATGTGGAGACAATGTGATGAACATGGCATAAGTAATATTTTTATATATTGCCTTCCTAATTGTAGATGGCTTCATAATACTGTTGGCTACAATTTCAAAGCCCAATATACACTTAGGGTAAGGATTATCTTCAGGAACAATGGACATAAATTCACATTTCAAGCCATCCTGTAATTATGAACTTTCTTAACCTTTTTTTTCATTAAAACTATTTATATGGCCCAAATTTATACCTTAGAATTTGATTGACAAGAACTTGCACTAGGAATAGAACACCTATCAGCACTCATCTTTTGTTGTTGGGCTGTACACACAGTATTAACATTCTTTTATATCCTCAATTGTTTTACAGACATCCTCCCAGTCTTTTAGCCTCATTTTAATTAAAATTAGATAACACTGGGAGGCCGAGGTGAGTGGATCATCTGTGGTCAGGAGTTCAAGACCAGCCTGGCCAATATGGCGAAACCCCATCTCTACTAAAAATGCAAAAATTAACCAGGCATAGTGATGCGTGCCTGCAATTCCAGCTACTTGGGAGGCTGAGACAGGAGAATCACTTGAACCCAGGAGGCGGAGGTTGCGAAGGTTGTGCTACGGCACTCCAGCTTGGGAACAAAGTGAAACTCTGTTTAAAAAAAAAACAAAAAAAAACTTGATAACATAATTTACAAATATACTTAATTCACTTTATTGCATTGCAGCGAAGTAAAGCCCAGTAAAGGGAAATGAAGAAAAGTGAGACTGACCCTGTCCATTGTTCACTCATCTTCAGGATACTATGAAAAGTGACTGTCTGACACATGCCTAAGTAACAGACCAGAGTCAATTCACATGTAAATCTCAGTAAAGATCAAATTCTGTCTCATTTTATATAAAATTAAATATTAATGGGAATACTAACATTTTCTTCTTCTAGCACCTTAATATTTTATTCTGGCACATTGACAGACACCTTGGAATGCATGCACATCCCCCAAAGGAACAAGCCAATCATCAGAGAAAGCCTACAATCCACACAAGTAGGAGGGAAGCCTCAAGGATAGTGGGTATAAATTTTCAGCCCAGATCTACATGTAATAATGTATTTATTTGTCTTGTTTTTATCTGAACTTCATTATTAACTCAACTTCTCATTTGTATGTAGTAGCAGAAAACTTTATTCAGTCACTTTTCTGCACACTCAGTTTAATTTGTGATTATTGAGGGATTTGAACGTTTCACTAAAACAATTTAAGGATTCCCTCCTCCTTCTCTATGACATTTCATCTAATATCTGAGGACAGGGGATGACATGACAGGGTCAGGGGCCAAGGGCCAGAAGGGAATTTACGATCTTTATAGTAGTATCACATTTAGTCTTTAGTCATTTTCTTAGTGATTTGTACTCAGCCCCAGTGCATCTGATGCTGTCCCACATATAAAAAGGTAGATGTCAAGGAAGAGTACAAGACTTTTGGCTGGAGAACTGATTGAACTGTAATTCCACTTAGCATATTGTGGAGACTAAAAGAAAAAACTGGATTGGAAGGGGTAAATCAATATCTGTCTCTTAGAAATAAGTTTGAGATGTCTATTACACATTCAAGGCAGATATCAGATGGTAGACTTTTGAATATAGCAGTCTGGAGTTCACAAGAGAGGTTTATGGTTAAGACATACATTTACGAGAAACCAGAAGATACGATTGATCTTTAAAGCCATGGGACCAAATTATTAATATATCACTTAACCCTTAGTTTCCCATGAGTCAATGTGGACAGTGCAAAGAAGTGATTCAAAGGCTGAGCCTTAGGAACTCTCCAGCCTTCATAAATCAGGAAGAACAGAAGGATCCAGACAAGGAAGCTGAGAAAGAAAGGCCAGTGAAGTGAGAGGAAAACAAGGATAGTGTCATATATCAGAAGCCAAAGGAAGAAGTGCTCTAAGGAGTGAGTGGTCACCCGTCACTCATGGAGGGGTGGGTGCGCAACCATGTTAATTACCCCTAAGTGTAAGTGTGTTGACTCAAAGCCTTTGTCATTAAATCTGTGCTGTATAAATGCCCACAGCACGGACTTGTCAGGGCCATGGCCGCTGTGATCCTTTACAGCATCCTCCTCGATGTCCTTTAAGTGGCCTCCTAACCCACTGTTTCACTGGATACCTGTGTCTGAGTGCATTTTTTCATCTGTCATTTGGCTAGGGTCTGCTGGTCAGACCTGGCACCTCACACAAAGTAGAAAGGAATTCATTCAAAAAAACATACTGAGAGAAGTAGAAAATGCTGAATTCTCACTTAAGAATCATGATTATAAATAAAAATTCACACTTTATAATAAATATTGCATAATACAATAGCTCATACTATATTATAATGAGATGTAACAGAAATATAAATTAATAATAAAAGGAAGTACCTGGTTTTTAGTGTTCAAATGCAGCCCAGAGTAGGAAAAGAGATGAATTTTGCTAAGGTTGAGTTTCACTTGGTGAGGACAATGGAGAGACAAAGAGTCAAATGACTTTATGATACATGCAAGGAAGTACAGCAATAGATAATGACATATAAGCCAAGTATTGACAAGGTGAGGAAGTGAGAGAGAGGACACAGGGAAGAAATGGTAGAGTAAATTGCTTAGAAATCCCTGGTGGTTTAAAGCCTTTTGGAGTAGCACTATTGGAAGTAGTGAACTGGAAAAAAAAAAAAAGCGATTGTTAGAGAATGAGAATCTGGGAGTGGTACGGTTAGTGGTGATGTCAATACCTGGGAAATAACCAGTAGTAAAGTTGGTGAGTTTAGGTGGAGAACAGTGTAATTGAAAAGGACACCCAGGAACTGCAAGTCCTGGGAGTTGGATAGATCTTCTATATGAGTACACGGACTACAAAAATGATGCTGAGTTTAAGAGATAGGTGGTGAGCCAGGTAATTTAATTTTCATGAAATGAAGAGGTGTGAGGGGAAGTTCTTAGGCTAACAAGGAGGGACAGAAAAGAGGATAGTCTTAGCGCATGTACTTCAAAGGAGGCTACACGGAGACAGAAGGAAACAAGGATCTCAATGAAGTGGAGAAAACATCCATTGTTACCACTGAAAAGTGGGTGGGGGCTGGGAGGGTCGGGGAGCACAGGAGGAAGAAGTTTCAAAGCGAATGTTTTTCAGTTTAAGAAGCCTGAACCTTTGACAAAAGTCGAGATTTTGAAGGTCTCAGGGCAAATGAAGAAAAGGTGGATCATTTCAGAAGAGAAGTCGTCCAGAAGTTGGAAGGGCCTGAGAGCTGCTGCACAGAGGAGGACTTGCCTCAGGCATGGAGACATTTCTTCCATTGAAATAGGGAGGAGGCGACTGGGTGCAGTGGCTCAAGCCTGTAATCCCAGGCATGATTGGGAGTACTTGGCGGGTGGATCACAAGGTCGGGAGATGGAGACCATCCTGGCTAAAACGGTGAAACTCCACCTCTACTAAAAATACAAAAAATTAGCATGGTGGCAGGTGCCTGTAGTCCCAGCTACTCGGGCACTGAGGCAGGAGAATGGCGTAAACCCGGGAGGCGGAGCTTGCAGTGAGCCGAGATCGCGCCACTGCACTCCAGCCTGGGTGACAGAGCGAGACTCCATCTAAAAACAAACAAACAAAAAAACATAGGAGGAAGGCAGAGCATGTGGACACTGAAGCAGGAAGCTGGTGGGTTTAGTGTGAAAGAAGGCAAGAAGACGAGGAAATATTTGTGAGATTGTCTCAATGAAATATATATAACACATTCATCAACTGAAGACAATCCTTAAGTGAACTGAGCTTATCTAAATTGAAAAAGATTAGGCAGAAACCACTTTATGGAACTCCTATTTAAAACTAAGTTTAAATTTAGAAAAATAAAGTTATTTTTCTTATACAGCTGAGTCTTGTGAGCTGATAACGGTACCTGAGGCAGGAGAATAGGGTCTGGAGGCAGGGAACCTAAGGCTGTTTCACGCTGACTTCCTATAACTAAACTGAAAGGAAAACCTTAACTTTCCATGCCTAAGTAATAAAAGGACCAGAGGCTACTCCCTTTGACCTTTTCTGCTTGGCAGATGGGAGACTGGTAACAAATCATCCTGAGTGCCCGTCTAGTCTTTGTTTGCAACTTTGTAAACTTCACTCTAGCCTCTGAATGGTTGTTGTCTGCAACCAATCAGACTGACTGCAGGCTACCACTTCAGTTACATGAAGTGAGCATGAAGTGGCCAATGGAAAACTTCTGTGGGGGGTGTTTGGATCCGAGAAGTTTCTGTTTCCAGGCCCTTGAGTCGCTGCTCGAGTCCACTTCCACACTATTGAATGTACTTTCGTTTTCAATAAATCCCTGCTTTAATTCTTTTGTTGCTTCATTCCTTCTTTGTTTTGCTGGGCGTTTTATCCAATTATTTGTTCAAAATGCCAAGAACCTGGACAACCTGTAGTCATGACCCTCTACTGGTGACAGTACCCACTGTGTGTAGGAGGTCATCCATGACAAATATGTGCACCACAGCGAGTCATCTTGAGGTGACAGATGGGAGGAGGAGACTCCAAAGTCAATACGGTTCTAGATAAACCAGCGGACAGTGATGAGACTGAGTGTGAGTGAATTACTGAATGCTTTAAATGTTCTGAGTAGGTGCATGGAAGTCTATGTAAAGAAAGAAACAGGAGTCCGCAGAGTCTTGTAAATTGCCAAGATTCACTTTGCTAAATCAGTGGAGAACACTTAGGGAGGGGTGAAAATTATCTTTAGAGCCCATTCTTTAAGTTCTGAATTTCCAAAACAGATATCTACAAAAGCACAGCAAGACAGAGAGCCCTAGTTACCCTGCAGGGCTGCCAGAAAGCAGTGGCCTGGGCAAATACTGGGAGACAAAGCTTGTTTTTGAAAAGGAGTTGGGATTTCATTATAAAACCAGAGAGAATCGGTTAGTCTCACAGAGAGAATTTTTTCAGAGAGGTGCTAAGCATTTTTGTCTAGGGTAAGCATCATTCTTTTGCTTTGCCTTTATGAAAACAGCATTTCGTCTTTAATTGGGACTCTTAAAGAAGCCAAAGCAAAAAATCAATGGAAACAACACAGGCTTAGTTAGTGGACTCAACAATATCAGAGAGAGACCACTAACCCTATACAAGCCTCAGCTTGGCTAATAACTTTCTTGAACTAAGCAGGTGATGGCAAAAGACTAGTCAACAACAATGTGGAGGAGGTAGAGATGGCTAAAATTTTGGGTTGGGAAATAGACTACGCTGTCTGTAAACTGTAAGTAGAGCCACAAGGCTTACTTTGCTGGGGACTATCCGAATTCACACATGGTGTCCTGGCATAATTATTAACAATGTCCCCTTTCACTTTCAGAAGTGTACTAGCTTAGACAAACGTCCAAGAGACTCTACCTATAAGAAAAACCAACTCTTTACCCCTTATGCAAGAGGTTTCCTCGGAGCTTATTCATGAAGGAGAAATTCAGCCAGCATCATGCCAATATCTCCAGGAGGGTAAGTTTGGGGGTGGGAATGGCTTAGGCTAGCATTTAGAGGAAAGAAAGCCCCTACATATAAAATGTTGACAATTCTAGCCAAGGGGATTGCAGATGTAACCCACTATTTAGGTTTAACACTGCAGAGGCCTTAGGAAATATTAACCATAGAACCACAGAGTGCATGCATGCAAGATTGAGGGACTTACTATTTTTGTAAAATAGATTCTGTACAGAAAACTAGTTCTTACCCTTTTAAAGACTGCAGGCAAGGATGAACACATCCAAATGAGTAGTCAATTTTCTTCCTCAGAACACGGAGTTACTAGAACAAAATAACATTTTGAAATATAAATCATTGATTTTTTTATATTTGCTCCTTGGCCTTTTCCTCAATCAAATTAGTACATTAGAAAAGTTGCCAGGGGAGGTTTGCTAACAAAGAAAATTGGGAGATCGTGGTGGGGTTAGGGGTGGAAAGCTGGGGTGGGTGGTGGTTTTTCAGTTACAGAAGTCAAAGCATTTGGGTTTGGGGACCCAGGGATAAAAACAATGGGTCTGAGAGAATGTCTGCTGACATAAGAGTCAGTCCTCCAGCTCAGGTTTTATAAGATCTGTAGGAAATAAAGATGACCTGAGTTGGGGCAGAGGGATGAGAGGAAAGCGAGGAGGGAGATGGGGAGGAAGCAAGAGAGCCTGGGGGCTAACAAGGCCCTGAGGAGCCCCAGAGTCCTTTGTCAGCTTCTCTTCCCCAGGCTGAGTACTGAAATAGGTTTAAGGTAGAAAACCTTACATTTGGAAGGATATGAGGGTTGAAGCATTTGTACCTCAGTTCCCAGGTGGAGTGGAAGGTGGAAAGCTTTGCTGATTTTTGCAGTATAGCAGAGCATTATAATAGAATGTGCCATTTGCATTATTTAAATAGATGTCTCTGACACAGAATTTCCGAGCTAAATGTTTCTTATGTGCTCAAAAAAAGTGTGAAAATAACTAAGTGTAAAGTGAAACCAGAAGGGTCTTTTAGACAGGATGTGGTAGTAACTATGTGGAAACTTTAAAGGAAGGAGACTTTTCAGCATAGATGCCTGCATGCATAGATGGTGAAAATCAAGGACAAGATGCACCCACAGTACCTGGCTTCCTCACAACCCATCACCATCACCTGGAATGTAGGGACAACAGGAAGGATGAGGCAGTAAGAACAGAAGCACACATTTATATAGGGACCAGGCATGTAGTTTACATATTCTGTGTAGTTTACATATATTAACACACTTAATTCTCACAACCACCCTATGATGTAAATACCACTCTAGAACTCACTTTATGGATGAGAAAACAGTCGCGCAGAGGTTAAGAATAAAAGTTCTGAATTAATTTAGAGTAAGTGGAACTGATTGACATCAATTTTATAATACCTTCTAGACTAGAGAACTCAAAGAAAAAATTTAAGCACACATACATATTTATTTATTCATAATACATATGAATGTATTACTTACCTAAATTTTCACACAGACATCTGAACCCACTGAAGATATCTATTGGGAATTATGAGGTGATATATACACCAGCTAATAAAGACTGAAAATAACAGCATAATTGGCATGGAAACACAGAAAAAGTCAGAGTAACTCAAACAGTCCAAAAGAACAGGCAAAGCTTCAAAATCCGACCTTTTCAGCATGGTCTCTCAACCTTCCCTTATTCTTCCACTCATCAGCTAACTCCTGATTTCAGTTTTCTCTTTTCACTGGTTTTGCCCGAGGCTAAAGGTTGCTTTTATCAAAACCTTAAATTATCACACAACATCCTGGTTTAGACCAAGTTTCTTGTCTTCTTTGTTTAGTTCTTCCTTTAGCATCAGTGGGGCCCAAGGGAGGGTAAAAATGAGGCTCACATACCATTAAACATATGTCTTATCTCCCTCATGTGTCTTATTTCCCTACTTTGGCAAATACACTTTCCTAATGACAAAATCCAAAGACATGGGTAACACTATGGTTTCGTAAGGCTGAAAGCTAGCAAGATATCAAAGACAAGTGAATTTAGTTATTATTGCATATGTCTGGTTGTACTGTTGATGCATGATTAATGTATAAATCAGTAATAAAGACAAGCGTAATTTTTGGTCTATTATTTATTACATAAAATGTGTTTTTCTTGCCTTCATTTTAGCAAAATGATTATAATACTTAATATTTTCACCTATTTTAAGATCTATTGGCGGCAATTATTCTGAAAGATGAAAAGATAATATGTAATCATATTCAATGTATGCAAAGTTTGAATATGGTTTCATCAAAAAAGCAAATTAAAATAAATTAAAATAATTCAAAAATTAAAATTATTTATTATGTTTTCAGAAAATTATCTTTCTTATGAAATATTCAACATCAGTTACTAAAATTATAAAACAAATACAAATTTAAAATTGACTAAGGTTTTTATTTAGTTTTAAAAAATTTACATTTTTAAATCTTATTGTATATGTTAATACAGTTAAAACTCCTCTAATTCCCATGTTCAATTTTCAGCTAGTTGAGCTGGTAGCACAATTCATGTTATGTCTAGAAGTAACATAAATGGTTTAATTCTATAAAACGTCCCTCAGCCACGAGGTGCAACTGTTGTGAATGTCATTATGATTTGTGGTTAATACTGGAACCATAAACTGCAACATGAAATGAAGCAAGAAACAGTATGCTTGGTATTACAGGAAATGATCTTTTATAATGCAAGAATCTACTGCCTTCTTCTTGTCTGTGAGAAATCATTTGACAAGTTAATTTGTCTTTTATCTTAGCTAAATGGTTCCCCTGCTCAAATCTTCCCAGCACTCAAAGCATTATTTGTTTTGCAGACTGGCAAGGAAACTGCCCACAAACATTTGTGGCATTTAAATACAGCTGCCTTCTCTTTCAAGGATATAGGATATTGGAAAAGATATATAAGAAATGATTCCCTGGGTCTTGTCAGTCATGAGAGTAGATATTTAGGGTCATAAGTCACGTTATTCCATCTTGGAGCACCGGACCTTAAGAAACAAAGACCCTTCTTTTTCCTAATAGGGAAATGTTCACACATAAAAACATATAGAGAGACTATTAATCATCTCTTAATTTTCACTATTATCATTATGGTCACGTGTTCTTTAATGAATGTGGGCAGCTTCATAAAATGTTTTAAAAATTCAGAAAAATAAAGTGTTTGCCTCTTTTTGTTGATTTGATGTTTTGATAAGTGTAGATCTCCAATCCTCCTTCAGTTGAATTCCACCAGGTTTAAGGGAAGAGACCACCCCTCATATTGTCTTATGCCCAATTTCTGCCTCCAAAGAAAGAAGAAGTAAAAACTAAAAGGCAGAAATGAAATCCACAAGCAGACAGGCTGGCACCACAGCCTGGGACTGGAGTCTTGCCGATGCTCCCAGCTGAATAAACCGCTTCTTTCTTTAAGTTGGTGTCTGAGGGGTTTTGTCTGTGGCTTGTCCTGCTACATTTCTTGGTTCCTTGACCGGGAAGCGAGGTGATTAATGGACAGTTGAGGTGGCTTGGGCCTGCCCTGTGGCGCATCCCTGCAGGGGACTCCGGTCAACTTGAGTGACGCAGATCCTGAGAGCGCTCCCAGGTAGGCAATTGCCCTGGTGGAACGCTTTGCCAGAGCAGCGTGTGGCAGGCCCTCATGGAGGATCAACACAGTGGCTGAACACTGTCAAAGAACTGGTACTTGAAGCCCGGACATCTGAAACTTGGTAAGACTAGTCTTTGGAAGTTGCCCACTCCATTTGAGTGGAAGCGTGACCTGATCACCCATGGTGTGCCTGTACCGGCACTTTGGTTTTGTTTTTGACTTGACTTGAATTGCTTGATACTTTGGTTTTGGTTTTGACCTTCCTTGGATTTCTTGATAGTCTGATTTTGGTTTTGATTCCGGTTTGGTGTAAACTGTAAAAGTGTGTGTGTGCCCTTTTAACCCTTTCTTTGTTTTGTGGTGTGTGTGTGGTGTAAGCGTGGTGTTTTGTCTCGAGGAGACATGGGTCAGGCACAAAGTAAGCCCACCCCACTAGGAACTATGTTGAAAATTTTCAAAAAGGAATTTAAGGGAGACTATGGAGTCACCATGACACCAGGAAAACTTAGAACTTTGTGTGAGATAGACTGGCCAGCATTAGAGATGGGTTGGCCATCAGATGGAAGCCTGGACAGGTCCCTTGTCTCAAAAGTATGGCACAGGGTAATCTGTAGCCCAGATCACTTCCCATATACAGATTCTTGGTTGCAGCTAGTTTTGGAACCCCCACAGTGGTTAAGAGGACAAGCAGCAGCAGTACTAGTAGTAAAGGAACAGTTAGTTAAGGAAGGTTCTCCCTCCACCCGCTGAGGGAAGTTGGCACCAAAAGTCCTGTCCAACCCAGCACCAGAAGAATCATGGCAGGAATTAGTACCAGCAGTACCCCTTCTTTATCGAGAAGAAGGGCTCCCCACCCCTGAGCCCACAGGACCTACACCTCCAGCAGATAACCACACCCCTAAACCACCCAGAGTAGACAAAAGAGGAAGTGAAACTGCAGGAGAAACTCCTTCCTTGGCAGCTCGCTTACTGCCCAAGACTGGAATCCAAATGCCCGAGAGTGCAGTGATATACTGGGGTAGATGAGGACGGACACATGGTGGAAAGGAGTGTCTTTGTGTATCAACTTTTCACCTCTGCTGACCTCCTCAATTGGAAAAATAATACTCCATCTTACACTGAAAAGCCTCAAGCTTTAATTGACTTGCTCCAGACAAGTTTGGATATTATACAGTATGGGGAGAACCCACTCTCGGTAGTTAACGTGGGTTCTTTTCTATTTCCTATGTGTTTTGGCTGGTTTGAGAAATAAAGGGAAAGAGCACAAGAGAGAGAAATTTAAAGCTGGGTGTCCAGGGGAGACAGCACATGTCGGCAGGATCCATGATGTTCTCTGAGCCATAAAACCAGCACGTTTTTATTAGCAATTTTCAAAAGGGGAAGGAGTGCACGAATAGGGTGTGGATCACAGAGATCACATACTTCACAAGGTAATAAAATATCACAAAGCAAATTGAGGCAGGGTGAGATCACAGGACCACCAAATGGGGAGAAATTAAAATTGCTAATGAAGTTTCAGGCAGGCATTGTCATTGATAACATCTTATCAGAAAACAGGGTTTGAGAGCAGACAACCTGTCTGACCAAAATTTATTAGGTGGGAATTTCCTTGTCCTAATAAGGCTGAGAGCGCTACAGGAGACCGGAGCTTATTTCATCCCTTTGGCTTTGACCATAAAAGACGGCACGCCTTAGACCGGAGCTTATTTCATCCCTTTGGCTTTGACCATAAAAGACGGCACTCTTTAAGGGGGTCGTCTATAAACCTACCCTCAGGACGCATTCTCTTTCTCAGGGATGTTCCTTGCTGAGAAAAAGAATTCAGCAATATTTCTCCTATTTGCTTTTGAAAGAGGAGAAATATGGCTCTGTTCCGTTCCACTCACTGGCCACCAGAAGTCTTATCTCTAGTGTTCCCTGAACATTGCTCTTATCCTCTTCATTTTTCAAGATGCCCAGATTTCATATTGTTCAAACACACATGCTCTACAAACAATTTGTGCAGTTGACGCAATCATCAAGATGTCCTGAGGCGACATTTATCCTCCTCAGTTTATGAAGAAAATGATGGGATTCAGAGATTACATTAAAGACAGGCATAGGAAATCCCAAGGGTATTGATTGGGGAAGTGATAAGTGTCCCTGAAATCTTCACAGTCTATGTCCAGAGACTGCAGTAAAGATAGGTGTAAGAAATTATAAAAATATTAATTTAGGGAACTAATAAATGTCCATGAAATCTTCACAATTTATTTTCTTCTGCCGCAGCTTCAACCAGTCCCTCTGTTCGGGGTCTCTGACTTCCTGCAACAATACAGACTCATAATCCTACCTGGGCTGATTGTCACCAGCTGCTCATGTACCTCTTTAATACAGATGAAAGACGAAGGGTGCTCCAGGCAGCAACTAATTGGCTAGAAGAGCACATCCCAGCTGATTACCAAAACCCCCAAGAATACATAAGAATTCAGCTGCCAGGAACAGACCCCCAGTGGGACCCGAATGAGTGACCAGACATGGAGAGGCTAAGATGGTACCATGAGGCATTAATAAAAGATCTAAAGAAAGGGGCTCAAATGGCTACAAATGTAAATACGGTCTCTGAGTTCATCCAAGGAAAAGAGAAAAGTCCAGCGCAATTCTATGAAACACTGTGTGAGGCTTACCGTATGTACACTCCTTTTGATAACAGATAGCCCTGAAAACCAGCGCATGATTAACATGGCCTTAGTTAGTCGAAACATGGAAGATATCAGAAGAAAATTGCAGAAACAGCCTGGGTTTTCAGGTATGAATACCTCACAGTTACTGGAAATAGCCAATCAAGTGTTTGTGAATAGAGATGCAACAAGCTACAGAGAAAGCCCTAAGGAAGGCAAACGCCAGGCTAGGCAAAATGCCGACTTACTGGCCACCACCATTAGGGGAATTCCCCCGAAAGGAGAGGGAAAGGGGGATTCCGGGAAGAATACTCAGTCTAATTGCCCACGCTTGCAACGTAATCAATGCGCCTATTGTAAGGAAATAGGACATTGGAAACATAAGTGTCCCCAACTGAAGGAAAAGCAAGGTGATTCAAACAGAAGACCTCAGATAAAGACCAGGGAGCTTTGTTCAATCTGGCTAAAGGGCTATTGGACTGAAGGGGACCGGGCTCAAGCCCCGCCCCCCAAGGAGCCGACAGTCAATATTACAGTTGGGGGCAAGGACATTAAGTTTTTGGTCAATAATGGTGCTGAATATTCAGTAGTGACCAACCCGGTTGCCCCCTTATCCAAGAAAACAATTGATATAATCGGAGCAATAGGAGTTTCCACTAAGCAGGCTTTCTGTCTACCACGGACCTGCTCAGTGGGGGGATATGAGATAGTTCACCAGTTCTTGTACATGCCTGACTGTCTCTTGCCCTTGCTGGGAAGAGACTTGCTTAGCAAGCTGAGAACAACCATCTCCTTTACAAAACAGGGCTCTTTACAGCTAAAGTTACCAGGAACAGGAGTTATTATGGCCCTTATGGTCCCCAGGAGGAAGACTGGAGACTTTTTCTAACTGAGCCAGGCCAAGAGATAAAACCAGCTCTAGCTAAGCGATGCCCCTGAGTATACGCAAAGGATAATCCTCTGGGACTGGTGGTCAACCAAGCCCCTGTACTCATAGAAGTGAAGCCTGGGGCCCAACCAATTAGACAAAGCAGTATCCGGTTCCCAGAGAAGCTATCAAGGAATCCAGGTTCATCTCAGGCGTTTGAAAGCCTCTGGAATTATAGTTCCTTGCCAGTCTCCATGGAGCAGCCCCATCCTGTCTGTCCCTAAGCCAGGGACCAAGGACTACTGGCCAGGACAAGACTTGTGCTTGGTCAACAAAGCTACAGTGACTCTGCACCCAACAGTTCCTAACCCTTACACATTGTTAGGGCTGCTGCTGGCTGAGGACAGCTGGTTTACCTGTTTGGACTTAAAAGATGCCTTCTTTAGCATCAGACTAGCTCCTGAGAGCCAGAAGCTGTTTGCCTTTCAGTGGGAAGATCCGGAGTCAGGTGTCACTACTCAGTACACTTGGACCCGGCTTCCCCAAGGGTTCAAGAACTCCCCTACTATCTTCGGGGAGGCCCTGACTCGAGACCTGCAAAAGTTTCCTGCTAAAGAGCTAGGCTGTGTCTTGCTCCTGTATGTGGATGACCTCCTGCTGGGACACTCCAGGGCAGTCGGGTGTGCAAAAGGAACGGATGCCCTGCTTTGGCACCTGGAGGACTGTGGGTATAAGGTGTCCGAGAAGGAAGCTCAGATCTGCAGACAGCAGGTACGCTACCTGGGATTCACTGTTTGGAAAGGGGAGCTCAGCCTAGGGTCAGAAAGAAAGTAGGTCATCTGCAGCCTACTGGAACCTAGAACCAGAAAGCAAGTAAGGGAATTCCTAGGAGCTGTGAAGTTTTGCAGATTATGGATTCCAAACTTTGCAGTACTAGCAAAACCTTTGTACAGGGTTACAAAAGGGGGTGACCAGGAGCCTTTTGAATGGGGCCTCTACAGCAGCAAGCCTTTTGTAAGTTGAAGGAAAAACTTATGTTGGCCTCAGCCCTAGGACTACCAGATTTGACAAAGCCCTTTACACTCTATGTGTCAGAAAGAGAAAAAATGGCAGTTGGAGTTTTAACCCAGACTGTGAGGCCCCGGCCAAGGCCAGTGGCCTATCTCTCATAACAACTAGATAGGGTTTCCAAAGGCTGGCCACCATGTCTAAGGGCCCTGGCAGCAACAGCCCCGTTAGGACAAGAAGCAGATAAACTAACCCTTGGGCTAAAGCTGAATATAAAGGCCCCCCATGCTGTGGTAACTTTGATGAATACCAAAGGACATCATTGACTAACAAATGCTAGAGTAACCAAGTACCAAATCTTGCTATGTGAAAATAGTTGTACAGCCCACGTAACTATTGAAGTCTGTAACACACTAAATCCCACGACCCTGCTCCCAGTATCAGAGAGTCCGGTCGAGCATAACTGTGTAGAGGTGTTGGACTCAGTCTATTCTAGCAGACCTGACCTTGGGGACCAGCCATGGGCATCAGTAGACTTGGAGTTATACATGGACAGGAGCAGCTTCATCAACCCACAAGGAGAAAGAGGTGCAGGATATGCGGTGGTGACTTTGGACGCTGTCATTGAAACCAAACCATTGCCACAGGGCACTTCAGCCCAGAAGGCTGAGCTCTTTGCTTTAACTTGGGCTCTAGAACTCAGTGAAGGTAAGATGGTAAACATCTACACTGACTCTCAATATGCCTTTCTAACCCTCCAAGTGCATGGAGCATTATATAAGGAAAAAGACCTGTTAAACTCTGGGGGAAAGGACATAAAATACCAACAAGAAATTCTACAATTATTAGAGGCAGTGTGGAAACCTCAGGAGGTGGCAGTCACGCACTGCAGGGGACACCAGCGAGCCTCCACCTCAGTGGCCTTAGGAAACTCTTGAGCTGATTCAGAAGCTCGAAAAGCAGCATCTACCCCTTACCTGGCATTGGTAGCAGCCCCCTTACTCCCTCAAACACCTGACCTGAGGAAGAAAAAGACTTCTTCCATACAGAAGGGGGACAAGTAATAAAAGGAGGATGGATCAGACTGCCAGATGGGAGGGTAGCTGTGCTACAATTGCTAGAAGCCACAGTCGTATTGGCCATACGCGAAACCACTCATCTAGGACAAGAGTCACTTGAAAAATTGTTAGGCCGGTACTTCTACGTCTCACACTTGCTAGCCCTTGCCAAAGCAGTAGCACAACGGTGCGTTACTTGCCAACAGTGCAATGCGAGGCAAGGCCCCACTGTTCTGCCCAGCATACAAGCTTATGGAGTGACTCCTTTTGAGGATTTTCAGGTGGATTTCACAGAAATGCCAAAATGTGGAGGTAACAAGTATTTGCTGGTTCTTGTGTGTACTTACTCTAGGTGGGTAGAGGAGAGGCTTATCCAACATGAACTGAAAAGGCCAATGAGATAACCCGTGTGCTTCTCCGAGATCTTATTCCTAGGTTTGGACTGCCCTTATGAATCGGCTCAGATAATGGGCCGGCGTTTGTGGCTGACTTGGTACAGAAGACAGCAAAGGCATTAGGAATCACTTGGCGGCTACATGCCGTCTACCGACCTCAGAGTTCCGGAAAGGTGGAGCGAATGAATCGGACTATCAAAAATAGTTTAAGGAAAGTATATCAGGAAACAGGATTAAAGTGGATACAGGCCCTTCCTATGGTATTGTTTAAAATTAGGTGTACTCCTTCTAAGAAAACAGGACACTCCCCTTATGAAATACTGTATCATAGGCCTCTTCCTACACTAGGGGAACTTCCAGGCACTCCCCCAGAGTTAGGTGAAATTGAATTACAGCGACAGCTACAGGCTTTAGGAAAAATTACACAGTCTCAACTTGGGTAAATGAGAGGTGTCCCATCAGCTTATTCTCCCCAGTTCACCCTTTCTCTCCAGGTGATCGCGTGTGGATCAAGGACTGGAACGTAGCCCCTTTGCGGCCACGGTGGAAAGGACCTCAGACCGTCATCCTGACCACCCCCATGGCGGTAAAGGTAGAAGGAATCCCAGCCTGGATCCACCACAGTCATGTGAAACCTGCAGCAGCTGAAACCTAGGAGGCAAAACCGAGCCCGGACAACTCCTGCAAAGTGACTCTGAGGAGGACGACAAGCCTTGCTCCAGTCACACCTGGAAGCTGACTGGTCTACGCACAGCCGAAGCATGAGGAGAATCCTCATAAGACTCATTTTCCTTATAATTTGGACTTGAATAGTAAAAACTTCCACTGATTTTCCCCGCATGGAGGACTGCTCTCAGTGTATACATCAGGTTACTGAGGTAGGGCAACAAGTTAAAACAATCTTTCTGTTCTATCGTTACTATGAATGTCTAGGAACCTTAAAAGGAACATGTTTATATAATGACACTCAGTACAAGGTATATAGCCCAGGAAACGACTGACCAGATGTGTGTTATGACCCCTCTGAGCCTCCCATGTCCACAGTTTTTGAAATAAGATTAAGGACTGAAGACTGGTGAGGACTCATATATGATACAAGTGAAGTATTAGCCAGAACAGAAGAAAAAGGGGTGCCCAAATGCGTAATCTTGAAATTTGATGCCTGTGCTGTCTTTAATAGCAATGAGTTACGAAGCAAATGTGGCACTTTTAGTTAGGAAAAAGGCTACATGACCAAAAATCAGTACATTTGTCTTGAATTAGGACTGCGTGGAAATGAATGTGGATATTAGTCTTGTGTCATTTGGGCCACTTGGATAAAAAATGAAAAGGATCCAGCCCACCTTCAGAAAGGAAAAAATGGCCCTTCCTGTACTTAGAGGTAGTAATAACCAATTCCCTTGATCCTCGCTGGAAAAAAGTGGAGCGTGTGACCTTAGGAATCAATGGGGCCAGACAGGATCCTCAAGTAAATATCTTGGTTTGAGGAGAAGTTTACAAACACTCTCCTGAGCCAGTGTTTCAAACTTTCTATGATGAACTAAATGTGCCAGTACCAGAAATTCCAGGAAAAACAAGAAATTTGTTTTTGCAATTAGCCGAGCATGTAGCCCAGTCTCTCGGTGTCACTTCATGTTATGTATGTGGAGGAACTGTAATGGGAGATCAATGGCCATGGGAAGCCTGAGAATTAGTACCTGTTACAGACCCAGTTTCTGATGAATTTCCTGCTCAAAAGAATCACCCTGATATTTTCTAGATCCTAAAAGCCTCAATTGTTGGACAATATTGCATAGCTAGAGAAGGAAAAGAATTCACTCACCCCACAGGACGACTTAGTTGTCTGAGACAGAAACTGTATAATGGTCCCACAAAAACAGTCACTTGGTGGAGTTCAAATCACACAGAGAGGAATCCATTTAGCAAATTCACAAAGTTGCAAACTGTGTGGACCCACCCGGAGTCCCACCGGGACTGGACAGTCCCCACTGGATTATACTGGATATGTGGGCATAGAGCTTATACCAAATTACCTGACCAGTGTGCAGGTAGTTGTGTTATTGGCACTATTAAACCATCTTTCTTCCTACTGCCCATAAAAACAGGTGAACTCCTGGGCTTCCTTGTCTATGCTTCCCACGAAAAGAGAAGCATAGCTATAGGAAATTGGAAAGATGATGAATGGTCCCCTGAGAGAATCACACAATATTATTGTCCTGCTACTTGGGCACAAGACAGCTCATGGAGATACCGGACCCCCATTTACCTGATCAACCGAATCATACAGTTACAAGCTGTCTTAGAAATAATCACTAATAAAACCAGCAGAGCCTTGACTATTCTAGCCTGGCAAGAAACTCAGATGAGAAGTGCTATCTATTAAAATAGATTGGCTCTTGACTACTTGCTAGCAACTGAAGGAGGGGTCTGTAGAAAATTTAACCTTACTGATTGCTGCCTACACACAGATGATCAAGGGCAAGTAGTTGAAGACATAGTTAGAGATATGACAAAAGTGGCACATGTGCCCACGCAAGTGTGGCATGGATTTGATCCTGGGGCCATGTTTGGAAAATGGTTCCCAGCTCTAGGAGGATTTAAAACTCTTATAATAGGAGTTATAATAGTAATAGGAACCTGCTTACTGCTCCCTTGCTTGCTACCTGTACTTCTTCAAATAATAAAAAGCTTCATTGCTACCTTAGTTCACCAAAATGCTTCAGCACAAGTGTACTGTATGAATCACTATCAATCTGTCTCGCAAGAAGACATGGGTAGTGAGAAAGAGAGAACTCCCACTATTGAGTGAGATTCTCAAAGGTAGGGGGAATAAGGGAGGAGACCACCCCTCATATTGTCTTATGCCCAATTTCTGCCTCCAAAGGAAGAAGAAGTAAAAACTAAAAGGCAGAAATGAAATCCACAAGCAAACAGTCCAGCACCACACCCTGGGCCTGGTAGATAAAGATCGACCCCTGACCTAATTGGTTATGTTATCTACAGGTTACAGACATTGTATAGAAAAGCACTGTGAAAATCTCTGTCCTGTTCTGTTCCATTCTAATTACCAGTGCATGCAGCCCCCAGTCCCATACCCCATGCTTGCTCAATCAATCACGACCCTCTCAAGTGGACCCCCTTAGAGTTGTGAGCCCTTAAAAGGGACAGGAATTGCTCACTCGGGGAGCTCGGCTCTTAAGATAGGAGTCTTGTCGATGCTCCCGGCCGAATAAACCGCTTCCTTCTTTAACTCGGTGTCTGAGGGGTTTTGTCTGTAGCTTGTCCTTGTCTGCAGCCTGTCCTGCCACAGGTTCAGATGGGGCCAATTCTCCATTCCTTGCCACAGTGGGGAGAACAAGTCTCAGTCATGGCAAATCAATGCGTCTTCTTTCCACAGCTAGATGGTTCAGGGGCAGGAGCATGTCTCAAGTCAGAAAGACCAAATTATCCCAAAAATTATTTGCTGGGACTGTTGGGGGGCAACAGTCTCTTTCCCCTGTGGGATGGAATACTGAAGTTAGGAGTAAGAAGTCTGAAGTTACTGGTGGTCATCTTGCCTATCACATACCTGGTCCTAATGTGACAAATCAAGCCAAGTAAAGACAAGTTGAACAAAGGAAAAGAGTATGAGCCCTGTTGACAAACCTGAGCTCCTGGAAATAGCCGCAAATAAGGCCACACAGACATTGAGAGATAAGAAATATAGGAAGAGCACAACAGCATTATTGAAGCCCCTAAACACCCTTTTTCTGAGGTTGATTACACCTCTGTACTTAGACTTAGTTACATGAGTCAATAAATCCTCTCTTTTTGCTTAAATTCAATTGAGTATCTTCCTCTTCCAATAAAAAAAGCCCTGATGAATACTTTAAGGTGATTTATAATAGATGATTAAGTACGGATAACAGGCACTATCTAGATATGGCAAGTGGGATGGAGGAAGATGGAAAAGGAGCATATGCTTATATTTCTAGTGTTGATATAAGTGATTAAAAACTGCACCAGGGCAAACAGTGTGCTTGGTAGACCCTCTCTCAGCAGGCTTAGTAGTATTGAGTGAAGTATAGTGTAGTGTAGTATAGTATAGTATAGTATAGTGTAGTATAGAATAGTATAGAGTGAAGCAAAGGTGTGTTGGTCTAGTGTCCCTACATAATAGACTTTTAAGTTGTTATTAAATTGTTGAAAGTAAAAGTACATAGGACATGAATGACATTGCATGACACTAAGAATAAAGTCCTCATCAGTACTTCCATCTCTGCTGCCTGCACTTCCTTACTGGTTCACACCACACTGGTTCTGTGGAGCAAATCTGAAATCTTGGATTTGCCAGACAAATTGCACTATTTCAATTATTTTGTTTTGAGAGATGGGTGTTTTTAAAAATTGCATCAACAATATTAAGGCAATTAACAATCTTTATGGAAAATAATAGAAAAATGCAGTACTTGGGAAAGTCTGTTTTATTTTTTTAAACCACTTTATTGAGGTATGATCTATATATAAAAAGCTGTCCCTATTTAATGTATACTACTGGAGGAATTAGAAGATAAGTATACACTGTGAAACCAGCACCACAATATGTACCATAAATATATCCATTCCCTCCAAAAGCTTTCTCCCGTCCTTTTATTTATTGTTATTGTTTTGTTTGATAAGAGCACTTAACATAAAATCTGCCCTCTTAGCAAATTTTTAAGGAAAAAAAAAATTTTAATTTAGCAATCTCTTAAGCATTAGCACATATGTAAGAAATAGTAAAATAGGCCAGGCGTGGCGGCTCATGCCTGCTATCTCAGCATTTTGGGAGGCCAAGGCTGGTAGATCACCTGCGGTCAGGAGTTCCATACCACCCTGGCCAACATGGCAAAACCCTGTCTCTACTAAAAGTATGGAATTTAGCTGGGTGTGGTGACATGCACTTGTAGTCCCAGCTAATAGGGAGGCTGAGGCAGGAGAATCTCATAAACATGGGAGGCAGAGGTTGCAGTGAGCTGAGATTGTGCCACTTCACTCCAGCCTGGTGACAGAGTGAGACTCAGTCTCAAAAAAAAAAATAAATAAATAAATAAAGTAAAATGTAGGTAAGATTTCTCTGTTTTTACGTTTTGTTTTGAAATTTACTTGGCTACAAACAGCAAATTTTGAATAACAAATCATTAAATTTAAAAATCCTTATAATCATTTGCCTGAGACCATACCAACAATAAAGTTGAAACATTCCATTGCCAAAGAGCCACAGAAAAATACTAATTTAATAAATTAAAGTGTTTTCTTACAATACATTGGAAATCAAGATTTAAATCCTTTCACTGTTTTAATAGAAATTAAGAACTATCATAAGGAAAAGGTTTCATATATGACGTTTCATATTATGATAGCCCGTTTTTTATTTTTATTTTTTATTCATTTATCTTTTTTTGAGACAGAGTTTCACTCTTGTGCCAAGGTTGTAGTGCAATGGCATGATCTCGGCTCATAGGAACCTTGGCCTCCTGGGTTCAAGCAATTCTCCTGCTTCAGCCCCCCAAATAACTGGGATGACAGGCACCCACCACCATGCCTAGCTAATTTTTTGTATTTTTTGTGGTGACAGGGTTTCATCACCTTGGCCAGGCTCGTCTCGAACTCCTTATCTCAGGTGATGCATCCACCTCGGCCTTTCAAAGTGCTGGGATTACAGGCGTGAGCCACAGTGCCTGACCTATGATAGTCAGTTGAAAAAAAAACAAAAAAATAAACGCCATTACCCTCATTGAAAATTAAGAACTTATTATCTAACTTAGCCTTTGTAAATCTTATTTACCGGAAGTATTTTATTCAGAATATATTGTCAAAATATTCTACAAGACACTATATAATATACATAGAAAAATAATAGATGATATCAATATAAATATTACTTATATGAATATTTGTTGTTACTTAGCAGGTTTGTTTTGCTGTGCATAATTCATCAAATGGAAAAGATGTTTCTTAGTTTAAAATATGTTTTATGCCTAATATCTTTGTATTTCTTAGAGATTAAGTAATTTAACTATCAGTAGCTATAGATGTGTTGTAAACATATTAAACAAACTAGAAGAATCTTTCAAGAATCTTGTAACTAAACTGGTGATAACTTCATAGTTCTATGATATCATAGCACATGAAAAGTGAACAATATGAATCATTCAGTTATCTGACTAGTAGAAAATGTCAGTATATTTGCAAATCAAGTAGTTTACTGAATTTAAGTATAAACTTGCAGATACTGAGTTTTTAAAAATATAAAACTTGAAATTTTGGAGACCTGTGGGCATTACCAAAAGTTGTTTAAAAATTAATATACCTCCAGAGAATATATGTGAAATAAATTTTTTAACTTCCATATACAGAATCCCATTTTCAAACTTTTAAAGTTAGATACAGAATTTACAACAGTAATAAAACATCTCCTTTGCCAGACATTGATGAGTTTTAATTGTTTAGTGTTTTCTTGTTGTTGCTGTTTTGCTTATACATACACATGTTCTTATAGAATAACGATCTCCCTATTTTCCTTCCTGCTCTTAGAAGTCCAGGAATAATAATCTTGTTAACCCCAATTCCTCCACTTCAGAGAAATCAGTCTTTCTTCTAATTGGAAGGGGAACTATTAAGCAATAAGATGGCATTTTGAATTAAATCAAGAATAAAGCCACACATTCACATAGCATTTACTTGAGTTCAAACTGCCAGGGCTCTTCCAAGTCTAAAAGTCACAATTGAAAAGAGTGCTTTAAACTTGAAAGACATCAAAGGTCTATTTTGAATTGAAGCTTGTAGAGAACTCAGGATTGTTCGTAATTTGATTTGAATAAATAAAATGTTTCTGTATTGCTATTTTACATTTTTTCAAAAACGATCCAGATGACCCTGTTACACAGAAAAAGGAACTCTTTGTTACACCTCAGAAAAAGTGATAGACTTTACATTCTTTTTATTTATTTATTTTTATCTTTTTTTATTATTATTATACTTTAAGTTCTGGGATACCTGTGCAGAACGTGCAGGTTTGTTACATAGGTATACATGTGCCATGGTGGTTTGCTGCAGCCATCAACCCATCATCTAGGCTTTAAGCCTCACATGCATTAGGTATTTGTCCTAATGCCATTCCTCCCCTTATTCCCCATATGTTCTTAAGAAGTGTGTTTTTTTAAAAAATAGATTTAGGGGGTATGTATGGTCTTGTTACATGAATTTATTGCCTAGTCTGGGCTTTCAGTGTAGCCAACACCTGAATAGTGTACATTGTACCCAACATGTAATTTCTCATCTCACTCCCACTCCCTTCCAGGTCTCCAATGTCTACGATTCCACTTTCTATGTCCGTATGTATGCATTATTTAGTTCCCACTTATGAGTGAGAACATGCTGTACTTAAGTAAAATAACTCAGATACTTTCTGAAGGCCTCCAGTTCTATTCATGTTGCTGCAAAAGATATGATTTTATTCTTTTTAGGGCTAAGCAGTATTCCATTGTATTGTACCACATTTGTTTTATCCAGTCATCTATTGATAGACATAGGTTGATTCTTAATTTTTGCTAATATGAATAGTGCTATGATAAACGTACTGGTGCAGGTATCTTTTTAACATAATGATTTATTTTTCCTTTGGGAGAAGTGTATTTTTAAGATATATTAGAACACCTTCTTTTGGTATCTAAGAACATAGGGTATCCTAAAAAACCGGTAGCCACAGAATAGCAAACTGTTATAATTTTATTTTTCTTGTGTCTCTTGAAAAAATTGTGTTTCAAATACTGTAGTTTTGGTTGCTATTTTGTTTTGCAATACTCCTGACCAACACGTGTAGCAGAATTGGTAAAAGAAATTGGAAACCTCAGACATGCCTCAATTAAATTTTTTGTAGAGCCAGTGGGAGCAGAGCACCACCTAGTGTCAATTTTGAATAATTCTCTCAGATAAGAAAGACTGCCTAGGGTGAAAATAATTTACCCAAAGGAATATAGTCAATATAGATCAAATTTAGGTCAAAATCCTGGAACCAAATCCACATTTATTGACGATAGCCCCCATGCTTTTTCTCCTATTGTTCTCCACAATTTTACATCACAGAAAGGCAATATGTAAAAAGCAAATCCCTTCCACTAATGGAAATTCAATTTAGGTGACAAACATGTTATAAAACAGGACTATTTGAATATCGGGTATGCCTAAAGCACTATGAGAGCTCAATTCCAGAGTCAATTCCACAGACTCTAAGGTGAGGCAGCTTTTTGTTTGTTTGTTTGTTTGTTTCAAATTTCTGGCTTTCTTATTGGTTCCCTGAGGTCTCTGTAGCTAACCATCTGGCACTGCGGGTGCTTCTCTGCCATCAGCATTGCCAAAAATAACACAGCCTCTGAAATTTATCGCTGAGGAACAAATGAGACGATTTCACTTACCTATGTGGCTCTTCTCTAAAAATGTTCGCAGTTAGTTCATGCCAGATGCAGTTCGCATCTTAGAATGTCTGTGTGCCGTCTTCATAACCATGGTTAGCCCCAAGCTGAGTGTGAGCCGAGTCGAGGATGGGGAGCCTTTCTCCTCTGCCTCTCTTCCAGCTACTATTTCCCACCCCAAAGAACCTCAGGCTTCTCACCAACTCTGCACTCCTTCAGGGCCCTACAAGTTAATGACAAATAAAATGACAACAATACCAACAGCTTGCCATATCAGATCATTTCTGGAATGAGATAAAATATGAGTTAATGAAAGAGTAAAGCCAAATAAATAAATAAAATTGCTGTTTTGAGATATCAGTGCTCATGTTGGCTCATATGCTATTCTTCTTATACAACTTTTAAATTTCCCTAAGACTTTTGAGTAAATTCAGACAAATCTAATACACTCATGGATGAGCTGGTTTGGGGAGGAGGGGACGTTTGGTGCAAGAGAGGCTGTACACATCCAAGCTCTGAGAGCCCTATCCTAAGTCACTGTTGCACTTTCTTGTGTGCAGTCTCAAATTGGTTCCCTGAGGTTTCTGTAGCTACTCATCTGGCACTGCGGGCGCTTCTCTGCCATCAGCATTGCCAAAAATAACACAGTCTCTGAAATTTATCGCTGAGGAACAAATGAGATGATTTCACTTACCTATGTGGCTCTTTATCATACTTTATGTTCTGGCAAATATTAATAATACGAGCTTTTGCTAGTATGCCAGGCACTGCCCTTAATCAATTAGCAATATTCACTCACTTAGTCCTCATAATAATTTATCATTTTACACATTGAAGAAATGGAAGCACAAGGAATAAAATAAACAAAATCATAAGAGGAAATGACAGATCTATACTTTGAACTTGAGTGTTCAGGCTCCACAGACAGGGTAACAGATTAGCGAGCTTTGGTTACATTTTCTTTTAATTTTACTTTTTAATTAACAAATAATAATTATACATACTCATGGGGTACATAGTGATGTTTTGATACATACAATTTAGAGTGATCAGATCATGGTAATTTGCATATTCATCATCTCAAGCATTTGTCATTTCTTTGTGTTGAGAATGTTCAACATTCTCCTTCTAGCTATTTTATTTTATTTTGTTTTTGTTTTTGTTTTCTGAGACACAGTCTTGCTCTATTGCCCAGGCTGGAGTGCAGTGGCACAATCTCGGCCCACTGCAAGCTCTGTCTCCTGGATTCAAGTGATTCTCCTGCCTTAGCCTCCTGAGTAGCTAGGACAACAGCACCTACCACCACACCAAGTTAATTTTTTTTTACACCCAGCTAATTTTTGTATTTTCAGTATTTGTATTTTGTATTTCATGGTTTCACCATGTTGGCCAGGCTGGTCTCGAACTCCTGACTTCGAGTGATCCACCCACCTTGCTCTCCCAAAGTACTGGGATTACAGGTGTGAGCCACTGTGCCCAGCCCCTTCTAGCTATTTTAACTTATATGTTATTATTAACTATAGTCATTCTACAGTGGCATAGAACACCAGAATTTTCATTTTCCTCTTGCTCCTCTCTATTCCCCTGGTCCCTTGCCAAACATCTGCCCAAGTTGTCAAGTCACCTGAGGAAAACTAGTGGTTTATTTTCTAAGTAGGGCACCTCTCCTTATACTCACTAACGTTTTAAGAAGGTTCAAATCTTTTCTTCCCAGATCACAAACTATCTCTGGGTACATGACACAAAATAGATTCTTTTTGTTCTTTCTCCTTTATACAGAGTTAAGTTTTCAGACAGCTGCTTTCTAGCTTTATTGTCACCTTTTAGCCTGATTATCTGACAGTGTTAATTTAGACTTTATAGCTATTGACTAAAGCAAGTGCCTTGTACAAAGACAACGGCAAAATGGGCAAGGAGACTTTCTTTAATGAGTCCCAAATAAATAGCTTTGGTAAAAGTGTCTACTTGCTATGACAAACTACCATAGGTTCCTCAAAATAGCTTGATTTTTTAAAAAGTTGCTAGGCAAATTCAGTGTTGTCTTTAAACTGCTACTGACCTCTCATTCTCCTTTGTCTGGACTCCTCAGTAAAAACAAACCATTTTTGTTGGCACATATTCTCAGTTAACAAGCCTGATACCTTGGGTAATACAAAATAATGGAATATTTGTGTGTGCACTGTAGTGAATAAGTGATTTAGAATATGTATCAGTCAGAATATATGTAACTAGTAGCAATAATGAGGGGGACGGCTTTACTTTTGGTTTTCTAAATGAGAAAAACACTGTAGAAAACTATGACCCAAGAACGATGTCACTTTATTTCTTCTACATTTTCATGGAACAAATTACTCATTTAAATACTGACTCAAGATTCTATTTTTTTGCAGTAACTATCATAAAACACTAGTGAGTAGACTCATTGTTAAATGGTAATACTCATGGCCTGTCAGTCACTCATTAGCATGATGGAATTGGCATTCATGTGGTAATTACCATGAATTGTCTATTTCTGCCATCCTGTTTTCTCCCAGCACCAAGCATCGGGGATATCACAGTTTGCGGAGTCACAAAGAAAGGCAGAAGACAGACAGACAAGCAAATTGAGCTTCCTACCACCTCCACTACCGCAGTATTGGCAAGAGCATCTTGAATAAATTTCACAATGATGATGACGATAGCTAATATTTATTGAATAATTATTCTTTGCCAGGCATTATTCAATTGTTTTGCATATACTATCTCATTTACTGCCTCCACCCACCCTATAACGTATGCACTATTATTAAAACTATTCCACAGAGGATAAAACAGACTGAGAGACATGATGTAAGTTGCCCAGGATAACGCAACTACTGAGTAGCAGGGCTAGAATTCAAACCCAGATCATCTGAATTTAAAATCCACATGCTTAACAGTTTAACTCTACTCCAGAGCGTCAGCATGGTTGACACACATGGCCGGGTAATCCTTGCTGTCAGGGCTGCCTGCAGGACAGTAAGATGCTTAGCAGTATAACGGTATTCCTGGCCTCTGCCTACTACATTACAGTAGCACCTTTTCTCCCTTGCTTTCCACCTCCAGTTGTGGCAGCCAAAAAGTCTCCAGACATTACCAAATGCCCTCTAGAGGTCAAAATTGCTTCCCCACACACGCTGAAAACCACCGTTCCACTCTAACTCCTCTTGATCTGATTATATAACCTCATGGTATTAAATAACGTTTAGAAATATAATTTTAATGGCTGTGATAAATGTTACTGAATATTAAATTAGTGCTACACTTAAAATATTACTTTTGATTATTTAATAAGGAAAAAACTATATTTAAAAACTTAAAGCAATCAGGTTCTTTGAGATCTACCCCTTTGGTGTATATAAGATATAAAAGTAAGCTCTGTCAATAAAATAATAAGTCAGAGGTGATTTATATTGCAAAAACTATTAACTTCATTCTTTAAAATGTGTCACCATTTTTTACCCAGCCTACTTCTGAAGATAAAATGAAGGAGACTTGTGTCAGTAACAAATCTCTTTAGCAGCAAAAGAGTTTATTTGGTTACTGTATACAGACGTGGCCTAAGTCAACAATCAAATAAAATATAACTGCATGCATATATTTCTAAAAATGAAAATAAATTAATCACTGACATTTTTAAAACTTCAGAATTCTATTATTTTTCTACAATGTCTAATAAATCAGAATTTACTAACACTTTGGTTTTATTTTTGCTCCTTTTAAAATATATGTTTAGATATATATGTTTAAAGGATGTATTTTACTGTTTCTACCAGCATCATTGACTAAATGCTTAAGTGCCTACTGCTATCTTAGCTACTTTAAAAACATATAAAAATTAAGGTCTGCATTCCTGAGGAAGGTATTTAAAAACAAATCAGACATACACAAAAGCCCTAAGAATAAGAGAGTGTAAAACCACTAGTATTTTGTATAATTCATGTTAAAGTAAAACACACACACACATACACATACCAAAGTTAAGGAAGATAGTAAAACTCATTTAATAGGCATGTTCCATATAACCATTTTGTTACAAATTTTACATTTTCCACATGAAAAAAATCACAGTAGGCACATACTAGAAGCAAAATATGTCAGGCAAAAATATCCTAAAGATGTTTCTGTTATCAAACTTTTACAATTTTTCCAAATCGTTTTTGAGGTTTGGGAAAAAATCTGGGGCATTTTTGGCTAAAAACAAACACTATCCATGTGATTTTGACTATTGTTCTTTCTCACCAAAAAAAAAAAAGTCCATAATTTTCTACAAATTCCATGAAGTTTTAAATCAATGGTGTTTGATTTACATTTACCAAGAAATGATTTGCTCATCACCATAAAAATTGAATTAAAAATACATTAGGCTAAGTAAATCCAAAACAGAACAGTGAATTTTGTTGGGCTTACAGACAATGGTATGCATTTCTGTGATCATGTATTATTTTTAACCTTTTCCTTCAGTGTGATTTGGAAGTAACCTGCCTTTTAATAGCTTAGATTGGACATCATCATTGCAATCAAAGTGAGTAGCATCACAACACAATTATCTAGTATACACATGCTGCTTAGGGCTGCAATGTTACCACAGTTACCACCAGATTAAACGTCTCAGGGAAACAAAACCACTAAGTCGTTCAACATGCAGAAATTCAGCACTCTTGATAGATTATGAGCCTTCATTTTTCTTCATTTTGAGGTTTTTCCAATTGGTCTTGTGTTGTTTCTTCATCTTTCTCTTTTGCATCTGAAAAAAAAATTCCATTCATATGTGGAATATATTGAAATTTATTTTATATTATATTGGAATAAAACCATTGGTTTTTCCTTTGTCCACTCTCCATATTTTGCCCTCAATTCAGATATGGCAACTATACAAAGAAGAGAGATACGAGTAGGTTTGGGAATCTACCTTCTCCTGATCAACTTTCTCCTATTCTACAGAGTTATTAAGTGCCAGGCAGTCTTCTAGAGTATTCTCAGAGCCTCCATTTACAGATTACTAAAATGAAACACAAGCAAGTTAAGTGACTTGTCCAAAGTCAGAGACTAGTGAGTGACAGTCACAACTTGAGCTTGGGTCAACTGACTCCGTGGTCCATGTCCTTAGCCATTTCCCTATGCAGGATTGTACTCTCCCCAGCTTCTTCACACTTTCTACTCTCTTTGCTCTTTCTTAGGAGATAACCTCACTTTCTACTTCATAGGGAAAAAAAATCAAAGCTATCAGATAGGAGCTCCCTCAACTTCCTGCCATTAAATGTCTAAAACTCTCTGTCATCTGTGCTTATTCTTTCTGCCTTCCCTCTTTTTACAATGGAAGATGCACTCGTCAGCACTGGCTATGTAATTTGTTGGTGTCCAGTGCAAAATGAAAATGCAGTACCCTTGTTCAAAAATAATGAAAAATTTCAAGACAGCAACAATAGAACATTAAACCAAGTGCAAGTCTCCTCTAATCAAGGAGCCCCATGTAATCACCCTGGTTGCACAATTTTGGAGCTGGCTCCTGGTGTTGCTCCTGCTATGCAGTCTAATACCTTCACGATCCCGCATCCTATCCATTTTTGCTTCATCAAGAGGTTGACTCTAATAATCATCTGCTGCTCTTCATTGTATCTGACTTTTCCTTTCTCCCGGCTCCTTCGTTCCCTCAATTCACTACCATCTTTAAACTAAAAAAGACCCTCTTTCAACTGTAAGTCTTCCACATCCTATCTTCTCTTTCATCCTTTAAGAAGTATCCATCTTTTGTTGTCTCTATTTTTAAGTAAAACTGTTTAAGTCTACTACTCCTACAAAACTGCTCCTACCAAGTCATCAATGGCATCTTTGAAATCTGATGGACTCTATTCAGTTCTTCAACTTTAATTCATTAAATATTTATTAAGCATGTACTATGTACAAGGCAATGAACAAAACATAAATCCTGGCTCTCAGGGAAAATCTGATGAGAAATATGAACAATAAACAAAATAAATAAAATGTGTGGTCAATCAGAAGTAAAAAGGGCTAATGAAGACATTAAAGCAGGAATGGAAAATAGAAATTTTCAAGAAGTCTTGGGGCCTGGAGGATGCAATTCTAGACAGAGTTAGCTGGGTATGCCCCACTGAGAAGGGGACATTTGAGTAAAGGCCTGAAAAGCTGAAGAAGAATTCTATATAGTTAGCAGGGAGAAGAGCATTCCAAGCACAGAGAAAAGCAAGGCCAAAGACAATAATACGCAGGAAGGATTTGCAAATGGGACAGTGGTAGAGAAAATTAGAATGGAAAATGGAGTCATAGAGGTACCAAAAAAAAAAACTAGATCTTATGAGTGAAAAATGGCAGATTTATGGATCAATTTTGAAAGTAGAGCTGACAGTATTCACTGATAGATGGGATGGAGAATACAAGAAAAAGAAGGGAGGTAAGGATGATTCCAATATTTTTGGCAATAATTTTGTTAACTGGAAGTATGAATTGCCACTCAGAGATGGGAAAATGCAGAAAGAGCTATTGTCGGGAGACTATCTGGAGTTCGCTTTTATATCCATTAAGTTTGAGATTCCCATTAGATATCCAAGCAGAGATGCCAATTGGGCAATTGGTATATGAGTGTGCAGTTCAGGAGAGCTCCAGATTGGAGATACAAATTTGTAAGTCATCAAAAGCATGATCATTATCCCAATGAAATCAGATTACATCACAGGTGACAGAGTGTTGATAGAGATGATGTCCAAAGACCGAATTTTGATAACCTCCAATTTATTAAGAGTTAGGGGAGATGAGGAAAGAAAAGCTGAAGGAGGAGCAACCAGGGAAGCAGGAAGAAAACCAGATGAGTGGAGTGTCCGGAAAGCCAAGGGAAGAGAAACGTTACAGGAAAGAGTGACAATCATCTGTGACAAAGAGATCATGCAAGAGGAGGGCTAAGAATGAACCACTGATATTAGCAGAGACAATGTCATTTGTGATCTTGAAATAGCAGTGGGGTGATGTCGTGAGGTGAAAATCTTATTAGGGTGAGAGAGAGAATGGGACGTAGAAGATTTGGAGCCACAGAAGCAGATAACTCTATCAAGAAGTTTTGTTATAAAACAGAAATGGAGAACTAGGACAGTAGCTGGAGGGAGAATTGGGATCAAGGGAGAATTTGTACCCTAGCAATCATAATTGGTTGCCTTCTAATTAACATGGCAGGTGCTTAATAAGTGTGTATTGAAAGAAATCCCTTAGAAAAATAAGCTTGGTGGAAAATGGTACTCTATGACAATATGAAATACAAAGAACTAAATTATTTGTATAGTAATTGAAGCTGCACTTGCCAGCACAGATTCTAAGCAAGCTACACACAAAGCTTTATAGCTTTCAGAGAAGAGTTGTTAAATCTGCTATCTCAAGTTTGTCTAATGAGCAGATAATAATATGAAGTCCCTTTAAGTTGTTATCTTTCTATGAAATGTACTAGGAAATCAAGATAATAATTAGATGAAAACTAACAGGATACCATTTGTTGTCAATCTAGTATCTTGCTCAGGATTATTAACTAAAATATAAAACATGATTTCAAATACCTCTTATAGTCTCATTTTTTGCTTTGTAATGTGAAAGTGTTTAGAAATACATTGAAAGATGATTGTAGATAAAAAGAAACAATAATCTGCTCAAGAGGTTATGATTGCTGTCAACTTTGAATTGTGATGTTAATGAAAACTTTTTGTATTGCGATGTTAATGAAAGGAAAATTATTTTTCATATATTATGAACTTCCTAGTTAACATTGTTATTCTTCAAGCTTCTGCGCATGTCAAGTGCTTTCAATGTAATTGAATATATTTTCAATATATTCTTTCAACATAATTTCTCTGAGAGTGCAACATCAAACTTCCCTTTCAAGCCTGTTACTGTCATTTCAAATGTTAATAAGCTTTTTTGAACAGTTATTTATCTCACTTTTGTAATCATAATAAGAACTCTTGAGAAAGTAAGAAAATGTTGAGTTCTAGATTATCTGGCTTGATTCTGTTCTCTAGAAGCCTAGTTTGGAAAAACATCTCTCATATATATATATGTAGTAACACATTACTTAACATAAATATTACGTTCAGATCCTTATTATATATCTTTTAGGTAATAAACCACTTTAACTGTTTACTAAATTAGGCTTTTCATTAATATACATTTAACATAAATCAGATTATAATAGTCTATTTTTTTTGCATTTTCTATTTCCATCCTTGTGTTCTGCTCTTCTTTGTATCAACTGTCTTTTCTACTCCTTGTCACATTTTTAGAGTGCTTCACAGAACAATAATTCTGCAAGATGCTTCTTTAGAGATGGTGAAATAAATGAGAGAAAAAAAAATGCTGTATGTTCTACTTTTAGAAGGGTGTAGACACACTATTACTTTAAAGTCTCTGTAAAAAAGGCTCTGAGAAGTCCTTGTCTAAAAAGGAAACATTCCGAGAAGTATAAAAAGCCAATTATGTTGAAACCAGCAATTCCAAACTTATTTGACCACAGCACCCTTTTTATCTGGGTGACACATTAATACCCAAAAGAATTTCCATGAAGCATTTATAGAGAAAAGTTGGTATAATGGGAAAGACGAAGGCTTTGGAACCAGAAATTCTATTATCACTTAATTTTTGTGAGCTTGGGCAAGTCACTTAACCTGTTTGGGGTTAGTTATGGTAACATCTATATATCAAAAGAGTGGAGGCCTTCTAAGACTCCCTCTTTCTCATATTCTGTGTTTCCATTTGTACTGTAAAGGTAATCTACTTGTGTGGCTTGTGAGGTATGGGAGAATTTCCTTTGTACTATTTTCTCCTCAATCATATAAAATAAATTTCGAAAATATACACTCAAGGCCAGGCGCGGTGACTCATGCCTGTAACCCCAGTACTTTGGGAGACTAAGGCGGGCAGACCACCTGAAGTCAGGAGTTTGAGACCAGCCTGCCCAACGTGGTGAAACCCCATCTCTACTAAAAATACAAATATTAGCGGCGTGTGGTGGTGGGCGCCTGTAATCCCAGCTACTCAGAAGGCTGAGACAGGAGAATCACTTGAAACCGGGAGGCAGAGGTTGCAGTGAGCTCAGATGACGCCATTGCTCTCCAGCCTGGGAGACGGAGTGAAACTCCGTCTCAAAAAAAAAAAAAAAAAATACACTCAAATATTCAAAAATGTATATCTCTGAATCTTTTCCCCTCTGGTCCACCGACCTATATATCAAATTGCTTCACTGACTTGTCCATTTAGATATCTCATAGGTATTCTAAACACAAAAATTTTCACTCCTCCAACTCTCAAAATTGCCCATCCTCTAGGCTAACACTTCTCAGTGTATGGCATCAGCACCTGCCTGACTGCTCGAGGAGTTATCCTCCAATTCTCTTCCTCATCTCTGCCACATCCAATTCATCAGCAAGTCCTACTGATTCTGCCTATAAAACATATCCCAAATCCACTGACCTTTCTCCATCCCAGGATGCCACCCTCTGTCACCTCTTGTTCATATGTCATCAAATATCATTGACCTTTTTATCATGGTTATCAATTTATAAGGGATAGATTAAGATAGATTATGAACTGGGTAAACCTCAGGTTAATTTCATACAGCATTCAGGACACTGGAAATCCTAGATTTCCTTCCACTTATGCATGTTTATTTAAAAAATTAAAAATATAAACAAAAGAGGATAGACCTGAGGGAAATCTGCAGATCTTCCTCACCTCATAATTTGTATGTTTAAGTGAATAAATTATTGAAACCATAACATCTGAGAAAGACTCCCGCTTTCAGTTTTCATTATCAATTGGAAACCATTCATTTTAAAATTCATAATAATATCTATGCTTAGCTAATGAGAAAAAGATAAACCTTCAAACTGCTTACTTGTAACTTTGCTAATAAAATATTATCTATGTCATCTACCTATGTAAACCTATATCCTTTTGTGTATTTTTTCTACTCTTTAATTTTTCATTGACAAATAAAAATTATATATATTTATGTTGTTGTGCAACATGATGTTTTGATAGATGCATACATTGTAGAGTGACTAAATCCAGCTAATTAACATATTCATTACCTCACATACTTACGTGTGTGTGTGTATGTGTGGTGGGAGCACTCAAAATCTACTCACTTGGCAATCTTCAAGTATGCAATACGTTGTTATTAACTATAGTCACCATTTTGCTACAATAGATCCCCTGAACTTATTTCTCCTAATTGTAATTTTATGTATTTTGACCATCATCTTCCTAATTTTCCTGGTAGCTACCATTCTACTCTCTGATTCTAGCTGTTTGTCTCTTTCAGATTCCATGAATAAGATCATGTGGTATTTGCCTTTCTGTGCCTGGCCTATTTCACTTTACAACATGCCTTCATCCTTTTGCGTAATCTTTAGCATCTGGTGTTATTTGTGAATTCATTTTTACCGTTTTCAGTTTCTTAACTGATGCCTTTGACTTTATTTCAATATGATATGAAAAAAATATAAAAACAGTAACATATTCTTTCAGATCCTAGTCTCTCTAGTGACCAAAATCAAATGGAGAACACTGCTGACTCTCCCATAGTGTATTTGCTCTCTTTTGCTTGATTAAGTAATGTCAGTTACATCAAGGTTTTGTGTGTGTTGAAGGTGTATTAAATTTAATTAGGGTTTTTACACTAACAAGTAATTGCCTTCTCTACCTCACTAGTTTAGAATGGACTCTAACAGCAACATCATGTTCCTATGGTCATATTACATTTTCAAACTTAAAAGGCCAAAAAAATTACATATATGTTTATTTCTTTCTTCCCTTATCTTTTCCATCTTTTCATTCTTCTTATTATATTTTATGTTGAAGTGTATGCTTTTTAATTCTCACCTATAGTGTCACATATGAGAAATAGTGGCCTTTGGAAAAAGATGAGGTAATCGTGGAACTGCAGGATCTGGTCACAGCTCCTGGCCTACAAGGATATAACCATTTCATAAAGAATGAACCAGGAACATTTGAAACTTTACCAGGTAGTAAATAACCTCCTGAAGCAAAGAACCAAGAGCCTTCTTCTTGGGCTCCCAGGAATGAGCTAGATGTGAGCGGCTTCTGGTTCTCACTTGCTTTGTTGTCACCAAGAATAAATTCCCAAACATACACTAGAGTCCACCTGAGAGTCTAAGACGGGGCACAAAAGGTGAGTATTTTGCTAATGACTTGGAACAAAAATGATCTTTAATCTCTCTGAGTGTAGTTTTTAACTTTGATTCAGGGTTTTGTTTTGTTTTGTTTTAAATCTCCATAAGGGTTTTTAAATGAAAGGCACCTTTTAACACTTTATTGAAAGTATCCTTATATTCGTTTCAGGAGACTAAATGCTGGAAGCCATATAAACGGTATGTAAACAATGGAGAGAGAGACCTAAGATTACCCTTCATGGGGTGACAGCTCTACCTTTCTCTTAATGTCAAGAATGATCACCTTTTCTACAAAAATTCTCTTGAAAGAATTTCATCCCTACTTGATAGTAAACTTCTTCCTAGATATGAGAATTAAAGGGCTTGTGGCACACTACAGTGAAGCAGAAGCTTCCAAAGTGATTTGTCAATGGACGGCAGAAGAAAAATTACTTTATTTATGAATACTTCTCAACAAAATTGAAAGCTCATGGACAGAAAGATCATATTTGTTCACCTTTGTATTCCCAATTACTAGCTTTGTGCATGACTATAACTATACACATGCAATGAATAAATAAAACTTCAGTTTCTACATACACAGCATGAGACAAAAAGATGAAATATTTCACTTTGGAAAAGACTGAACATCCACTAAGCCTTAAACAAAAGCTGAGAGGTTTAAGTACACAAATAAGGAAACTGAGCACTTTTAACTAGGTAAAAGAAAGACTGTCCAGAGAAAAGGACTGATTAAGAAGGGACAAGTGCTGTTAATTGTAAGAGGATTTTGAGTATTACCTTCCTTCACGGAGAGAGCCTCCAGTTTGAGGGGTAAATCTGAGGTTCCGTCTGTGGCAGCTGAACTCTGGATGTCTGGTAAGGCATTCCGGCGGCCTGCCCTTGCTGAAGATGCAAAATTGGCGACCCCAGACTCCACATCAGTCATTTTTGATGAATCTGTCCTCATAGCAACATCTACAAATAGAATGTGCATATGAAGAAGATGAGCCTATTCAGAACTAAATGTTCACCACAGTGGTTGAAAGGCATGGCTAGATCAAAAACACAACAGGCTTGAGAATCTAATCATTGATCACAACCTTCATCAATGTCTACTGTTACGGTCCTGCAGCGTCCATTTGCACATTTGCTGAATAGAGCAGGAAGTCCTTAGTGTGAGCCAGATTGCTAAAAATAACCCCTGAGCCGAATGAGCCACTTGGATGCTTAAGGGTGCAGTAATCCCTTGCCTTTTGTTCTGCTTTTCTATGGATGGATCAGCCAAAATAGGGTTTGCAAGGAAATGAAAACTGACTTTTTTGACCACTCCTGTAGAGACTCGGCCTGCCAGTATTTGTTTGTGGTGGTTGTTCAGGCTGAAACCAAGTAACTATAATTTGTAGGGACCAAACAAAATACTCTTTTCCTACTTCTTAGAAATAAGAAATTCTACTTTATCTCAAAAGCTTTTTCCCTAGAGAGCACTGTATATTTTGATCTGTTCTGGTCTGAAACCTAATTTTCGACAAATTCATGTTAATGTTTGGAAGAGTAGGACCTATTTTAGGCTTTTCTTATCTTCAGGTCGACATGGTAATTATTAATTCTTTCCTAAGCACCCTTTGTCTCCCTAACAAATGTCTCTCTCTAAGAAAGAATTCTCAAGAGATCATTCACTATAGAGGGAGGAAGGTAACAGTTACTGCTTACTCTAAAATTGACCTTCTTTTTATGATGTTTTCTAATAAATCTCTCCTGAGAAGTCAACTCTGTAGAGCATCTTGAAAGCAGCAGCAGCAGCAAGCATTTTATTGAAAAGCTATTTAATGCTAGGCTCTCAGCTAGGCCTAAGAGTACAGATGTATGGTATACTTTCCATCCTTAGGAAATTTGCACTCTCAAAAGAGAGAGAAAATATATGCATGCAAAGATAGATACCCTAACATAGAATGCACTGAGGGATGGAGATGCTCATTTGTGACATCTAAAAAGGGCAGAAATATGTAAACCTTGGGCTACACAGAACAAATCCAACTTTTCATGGTAGTTGGAGGGAGTAACTTCAATTCAGGAAATGCTAAAAACTAAATGACACAGTCACAAAACATGGTGCATTTGACAATAGAAATATAACATCTTTGGTTCATAGAATCCAAGAAATGCAAACTGAGCTTAGCATGGTCCTTAGGAGTCCAGGAATAGTTTGGAATTGCCCAGAAAAGAGTCATTCTATTAATTCCATAGATATTATTGTCTTTCCAGGAATCATGGGAAATTTGAGAACAGAGCTATGTTTTGAGATACAACTTTGGAATCCATTAGACTTTTAACTGCTTGGTATTTGACAATTGTGGAGAATGTATAGATAGCTTAGAGTACTGTAAAGAGCAATTGACTATTGGTCAAAAAGAATATGCTCCATTATAGACTTGTAAGGTGATATTGTTCAATCCATTTAATTTCTCTGAGTCACAGTTCCTCCCCTATATAATGGGCATAGCAATTAGCCTATAGATTCACAGGATGCTTGTGAAGCACTAATGACATAAAGAATACATAAACTCTTTGTAACTATAAGGCATATGTTTGATTGTTGGCATCATTGTTCATATCTCACTAAATGTTCTTTATTCTACCACCTTCTTGTGTATCCCCTTTAATCCTGACAAGAAGTATTTTCCTCTTGGGAAGACCTCTAGCATTTTCTAAGAGGAAAACCAGCATTTTTACTCAATACTACATGAATATTTTTATATTATATTATTTAAACCTCCCAATAATCCCATGACCTACTGAAGTATGACCCTTGTTTTATGGATGCGGAAACTGGGGGTCAGAGAGGTTAAGCGACTCATTTAAAGTTGCACAGCTGCTAAGCCAGCAATCAGGCTTGCAAACCCAGTTACAGTTCACTCTGAAAGCAACACGATATGAATTATCACAAAATTATCTCTTTGAATCCCCATAATGCACATAGCCATATAAAGCTACTTTATATTCTGCCTTTATTATTTTTATATAGAGAAAATAGGGGGGAAAATGTGTCTGTGTGTATACATATATATATATCTAAAAGTTTGTTAAAGTATATATATATACACACACACACATACACACACATATATATATATATATAAATACCTCGACGATGAAATAATCTCTCTCTCTCTGCATATATATATATATATACACAACTGATGCATATAATTGGTTCCCTGTCATTTCACAGTGTTCCTCTCTAGTTTGAAGGTTTGGCTATCTTGTGAGCTCTCCCATTATACATTAATTTTGGTCAGATCTCTTCTCAACAGCTTGTGACAAGTGGCTAGTTTGGAAGTAGACCCCATTTGCTGGCCTCCACTCTGTCCTCCACCAATTCACATCACATCAGAAATCACTATGACTACAAGTATCTCTTCCTGTGTAACTGCAAAGAAGTTAACTCTGCTGGTCTTAAAGGAACAGCTCCATGAATAACTGAATTCTTACTTGCCTGATAGTCTAAAACCTTAAAATTAAATATAATAATAGTTTTTAAAATGTTAAGATATGTGATCTTAAATATTTAAATAAATGCATATATTTTTTATAAAATAAAATGGGTAAACTTCTTCAGCAAGATGGGACATTTAAAATGAATATTGAGTTGAAATTTGTATATTGAAAGAGAAATTCTTTTTTTTTAATAATTTTTTTGGCTCGGCATGGTGGTTTATGCCTGTAATCCCAGCACTTTGGAAGGCCAAGGTGAGCAGATCATGAGGCCAGAACTTTGAGACCAGCCTGGCCAACATGGTGAAACACTGTCTCTACTAAAAAATAAAAAATAAAACAAATAGTCGGGCACGGTGGCTCACACCTGTGATCCCAGCTACTCAGGAGGCTAAGGCAGGAGAATCTTTTAAACCCAGTAGGCGGAGGCTGAAATGAGCCAAGATTGCCCCACTGCACTCCAGTCTGGGTGATGGAGCGAGACTTTTGTCTCAAAAAACAATAATAATAATTAACTTTTATTTTAGGTTCAAGGGTACATATGAAAGTTTGTTACACAGGTAAACTTGCATCATGGGGATTTGTTGTACAGATTATCTCATCACCCAGGTATTAAGCCAAATACCCAATAGTTGTCTTTTCTGCAGCTCTCCCTCCTCCCACCCTCCACCCTGAAGCGAACCCCAATGTCTGTTGCTAAAAAAGAATCTTCTAAAAAGTGGCCCTTGGAGTGGGTGATCAGCATGAAAAAGAAATTCTGGGTTTCACGTTTATTTCAAGATCATTTTGCTGCTAGCTGGCTGCTATTTTGGAAGTTTTTGCTTTTGCCTTTATATTATTATTTCAGACATAGGCTTTCTAATTAGCTCTTCTTTGTAGATTGATGCTGGAAAATAAAATAATCACAAAACTATCTAAAAGTTCGCTAAAGTTGTATTCATTAACTACTATTTTAAGATCGAAAACAGAACTGGCCATATAGGGAGGCTAAGTAACAAAACTGTTTTACTTCGGGGCTGTACTTGGCCATGGCAAACTCACATTTGGAACCATCTTCCTTTCAGAGTCTGCCACTGATACTGACTGACCACGACGTCATGCTCCACCACAGGTAGACAAAATAGCTGACCCCACCCAGCCTCACAGCGATTTGGGAAGATGGCACATTCTACAGAGAAAAGCTATTTTCCTGACCAAATGTGTCAATGGCCTAGAAATTGGTGGCAGGAACGTTTGAATCCACAAGATGACTCTTAGTTGGGCTCTTTAAACTCCAAAGCAAAGAGATTTATTGTACCGCTGGAGATAATCTGAAAGCCCATCAAGAAAAAAAAATGAATAAACTATGTAATTATGTTCTGGAATGTTATACTACAATTTTAAAGAATGTATTAGATCCAATAACACACTGAAATAAAGCAAGTTTAAAAATTAATATTTATAGTGTGGGGGAAAAAGAGAGAATATTATGAATACAATGGAATCTCATCTTTATACAAATAATAATAATTCTAGTTGGGAATGGAAGGTAGAACAAGGAAAATATTAACCTTTTTTCTCTACCTCTTTACATATTTTGACTTGTACTAATGAGCATAATGATACCCTTGTAATTTAAAAGAATTGAAACATTCACCTAGAAAAATTATGAATAAATAGACATTCTAGCACAGAAAGGCTCTAAAAATAACGTTTTGAAAATTTAACCAAATAATAGCATATCCTTAAGAGAAAGGTTCTTCTTCCCCAATAGCCATCTCTCATTTGTCTGTTGTTAGTTTTCTATACAACACTGATTGCATATGCTTGATTTTTTAAAAAGGGGTGATATACATATAGAAAAGAGACGATTGCCCTCTTCAAATGCCTTGTGACATTTAAAATATATAGCCCACACAAAGATGAGGAAATACTACAGAGAAAAATGACAGATTAACTTGAGGTTCTTTTAATTTTCTGGACATAATTATGTTATGTTTGCTAACCAAGGCAGCTGACTCACTAGCAACTCTTCCTCTTTCTCTTCTATAGAATTAACAAAGGACTCTAGATGAGTGCTGCTTTGTCAACTGTGGCTGCTTACAGAAGCTGGAACCATTTAGACATTTGGAGATTTCACAAAAGTCCTTGCAATCCCACAGCAAGGCAATGCGATTTACATTGCCTGAGACACACTTCTATCTCTATTGAAAATATACAATTTTCAGACTGACAAAAAACTATTACACAGTTTTATATATATATATATATATATATACACACACACACACACACGCACACACACATGCCAGCATCTTTACAGTCTCTGAAATACTGAAAATGCAACACTAGCACAACTCAAGAGGACAAGATGTTCAAGATAAATGGAGCATTAAAGTCATATTAAAAAATCACCAGTCAGAACCCAGTGGGCCCCAAAGAGCCTGCTAAGAAAAAGAGGATGTTAGTATGTTAGAAGCATAATTATAAACAAATAGAAGTTTTTGCAAACTCTTTCCTCCCCACAACAGGTCCATTTTCTTAATTCACACATAATTTTCTCAAGCTTCCTTACTTGAAGGCCAAGATTGCAAAATGGTAGATACCTTCTTTTCTCATCTCCAGATACATATCACTCATCCTATCTTCCACAGTGAAACCATTGCTCACTTTATACCTAAGACTTCAAATAAACTTCTTGCCTACTAAATTAGTTCCCTGGAGGTGTGAATCAGACTTTCTGAAAAAACACAGAATACCAAAGAAGTAAAAACATGCATTTTGGAAAAAATGTCAGTGCTTTTCCTGGCCAAAGACTGAGAGAGAAGGAGAGACTGACAAATGGACAGACTGGACTCTGGTCTCCCCTGATAACCAAATGCCTTATCTGCCTCTCTCCAGCTCTCAGTATCCTAATACCTTATGCTAGATGTTTTCAGTTCTCTGCCTACAAATCATTAATTTCGTATAATTTTCTGTTTTGAAACATACGGACCTCTTCCAAACAAGGTGAAGGAACTAGAATTACTTCTTTATGTGCCAACAAAAACAGATCATTATTTATTCATCCAGTCATCTCTTGAGCTCCTACTAAATTATCAAGTACAAAGCCTTGTTCTTGGCCCACAAGTTACAGAGAGGAACCCATAGTCCGGTGACATGAGACATAGTTTGATCTTTCCAGTTACCGTTCTTGACCTCAAATCCTATTATTTGGAAATAAAGTAAAATTACCCACTCCTAACATGTAAATGCTTTACATATCTCCTATTCACTTAAGTACCAAGATCATTTTAAGCTAAACAGAACTTACATGAAATGTAGACTCGTATAATTTTTTTTAGCTTAGAAATCTTCTTGTTTTTGAAATTTTTCCAAAGATGGTATTTCTGTGCCTCTAGTGTAAGTCAAAGGGAACTGTATCTTTTGTTTGTTGACACGCACATTTTTTAATGCTTATGTTCTTGCTTGTTAATTGCAGACAGATCATTCAATATACATTGGTAGGCACATGGAAGTCATTTTTACCAGAGAATTTTTGACAGCTTAAACATATAAAATTCAAAATGCAAAGTCAAATTAATTTTTTCATAATTTTCCACATAAACTAATGCACAAAGCTGAATACCTTTCCAGCACAATGTTACTTCTTTTACTAATATAGGGCCACTTACAACACTAATATACATGAATGTTGTTAATGATATAAAAGATTAACTCCAATAAACTATGTAGCCCTCTTGAGTATGTGTCTGTGTTTGGAAGAGTCAGATTTAACTGGTCGTCTAATTATTTTTAGTTTCACGCTAAAAAGACTTATTCAGCATGTACCCTCCATAAAGGTTTGCAGGGAGTTAGTTGGGCTTCTCCCAATCACTTGCAGCTTCCCAAAAGGACTAATAAATTTCTCCCATGATTGCAGGATATTACATTTGAAAAGACAATATAGTCCAAACTTCTAGATCCAGACACTTCAGTGATGCATCAACGTAACATAGCTAATTTGTGTCAAAGTCTTTCCTAAGTTTAGACGGTACTCTTTCTTCCATTACTATGATTCCTCCTGCTGCTTTCCATAACAAAAAAACAAAAACAAACCCAGCTATCTACAGGGACAAAAATAAAAATGAAAATTCACTGTATACCAAAAAGTCTTTCTAAAAATTAAACAAGTTTCCTTTTTAATACGTTAGCTTGAGTGGGGTGTGTGTGTCCCTGTGTGGGGCGTGTGTGTGTGTGTGTGTGTGTGTGCTATGTATAGTGGATGGCATCCAGAATAAAGAGTGATACTTTCATTTCTCCTTTAGAGGAGTATAAGTCTAAGTGGTTATAACCATAGCAAAGCATCCCTCCTGCCTACATTTTAAATAGTTTGGCTTTTATTTCTAGCTTCAGAGTGTTCAGAATTGAGAGGATTTAGCACGGATTTGAAGAAACCCTTCTCATTCTTTTTTTCCCAGCTTACCTCAAACCCTACCTATACTCCTTCACTTTCGTTTGTTTCACATTATTCTTTCTAACCAGTGACTCAAATATTGTTGGTTCTTATCTTATAAAGGTACTAGAGCCTGCTTAAAGAAGTTAGGGTTCAATTCAAAAAGCATTTACCAACTCTGCAAAGCCCCATGCTAGACACTGTGGAATCTGGCACAATAAGGTCTTCCCATGCCTTAACTGGCAGTCTGTGAAAGCTGCGTGCAAGATACCTTTACCACATGAGCAGGGCAGGCAGTGCTTCATTCCAGAATAGAAAATGAAGCCAGGCTTCACAGGGAACATAGTGTTTAATGGAACCCCAGAAAGTAAGTAAGCAAATTCCAGAGAAAGGCTGCCCTCAGACCACCCATTTCTCATTTAGTTGCTTTTCCGACTACTCTTGTACACAAAGCATTCTTTGATTTCAAAGGGGGCACAAATATGCTCCAAGTACACAAAATCCCCAGCACTGAATTTGCCATAGTGGGAAAATAATGTGATTTTGAAGTTCTCTTGTACAATGTGATTTGAAGTTCTTGTAGTCTGCTTGTACTCTTCCCTATAAAGAGGGAATGCAGTCAGTCTGTGTCGGGGGTTTACATGCAAGGCCTAAAAAGTCAGTTCCCTTTTCAATGAAATATATGGTTTTAAAATGTCAGATGAGTGTTTATGACATCAGTAGGAAGAACAGAGGGGAAGTTAATTCTTACCAATGTGGTCACAATAGAAATGGCTTTGTATCCCTCTACCTAGTAGAGGGACTGGAACATAGCTGCTTAATACACTCGATAAATCAATGTTGAATTAATAGCTGATACCTATTGATTATGAGCTGAAAATGAAGGTCCTTTTCAATATTAATATTCATAATAAAGACCAAAAGTAAATAAAGAATAAAATAAGACTGAAAGTTCGGTTATTCAGTATTAAAATAGATTTTGTTTTTTTAACATCAAAATAGATAGGAGTCAGGCTGTAGAGTAATGACAAATACAATGGCTTTTAGGTGTGGGTAGTAAACATGGATTGGTAGAGGCAGAGCAGTCGTTGCTGCAAAAACTCGTACAGCACCACCATCACCTAGGATATCTGATGGTTATACTCATGGACACTTTAAATTTTAAGCTTTCATTTCAGGAAGGATTTATAATTAACATATACTTATTTGCCTTTCAAAGGGAAAATGCAGTGTGATACCAAATAATAGAACTATTTTTACTAACACACCAAAATTTATAGATGGAAATGTATATCATCTATCAAAGCAATTACTTCAAGTAGCCACATATTTATTCCACTTCTGAAACTGTTTTCATGACTCCGTCATTGCAACTCATTTTATACTCATACATCAAATAGTGGTAGCATGTTCTATTTAAAATATAACATATTTTATAGTAAACTGTTATTAATTTAAAAAAAAATCTCCCACTTGATCACCCATCTCTTTATACTAAGAATGACTTCAGCTACTTTTCAAAACCTCTTTAGATAATTTAGATTTGCACATATTCAAAAGAAAACTATTTTAAATGACGACTTCAAAGCAGAGCTTTAAGCACTACTCAACTGCATTAACACACTCTCAAAGTGACTGCCCTGGTTTAGTCCTCTTGTTTGTTACACGGTCTATATGGAGCAATGGGAAGTTTGGTCTTCTGAAGTTGAATCCTAGACACTCCTGAAGTTGAATCCTGGACTTTCAACTTCTAGAAAGACATCTAACTTCTTTGTTGATTAGCATTCTACATTTTTAAAAAGTAGGATTTATATTACCTATTTTACTACCCTGAATGCAAATGAAGTAATGCTATAAATGTTAACAACTACACAAATGGAATCTATTTAGATATCAGTCATATAAATATATAGGCAATATGAAAGAGTATCATTATGAATATCAATTATTCTTTTAAGCAACAGTGTTGACGTGGCTGTAGAGACAGCCTCTGATGTTGGACTGTAGACAGAAAGAGATTAATGCAGCTGGGTGTGATGGCTCATGTCTGTAATCTCAGGGTTTTGGGAGGCTGTGGCAGGCGGATCACCTGAGGTCAGGAGTTTGAGACCAGCCTGGCCAACATGAAACCCAGAATCTACTTAAAATACAAAAATTAGCCAGGTGTGATGACGCATGCCTGTAATCCCAGTTACTCAGGAGGCTGAGGCAGGAGAATCACTTGAACCCGGGAGGAGGAGGTTGTAGTGACCGAAGATAATACCACTACACTCCAGCCTGGGCAACAGAGCAAGATTCCATGAAAAAAAAAAAAAAAAGACAGAGAGAGAGAGAGATTAACTCTGAGACATTTGGGACATTTCCAGAAAGTTGATATTGTTTAAAACGGCATTCAAAAAATCATTTACAATCTGCTTCCCAACACACCCTCAAATTTATCTACGTTTCTGCAACATCGGAACCGTACAAGTCACCAGTCACAGAAAATCATATCTCCACTACACTGCCCATAGGAAGATTTCTCCCTAAAGGTGAAATTCTCACGTACTTTCAAAAACAAACCATGTTTAAATGTTCTCTCCAGCGGTTAAAATGGAATTGAAATTCCTGATTTCTTCATGATGCCTAAAAAAGCATTCTTAATCTGAGTAATATGAAAATGAGATAATACGGCAGAGGAAAAAAGGTCACAAAAGATAATATTGAGAGAGTCCTGCTTTCTCAGTGGGGTTTGCTTTAACCACCTTGTTTAAAATTGCATCTTCTCCCTCCAGCTTCTGATTCCTCTTACTTTCTCTTAGCACTTACTAGCTTTGAAAATGTATTCTCATTTACTTACGATTGCAGTTGTTGCTGATTGTGTGTCTCCCTTCACTAGAAGGTAAGTTCCACAAAGCAGAGCTTTTGTTTGTGTAGGTTGTTTCATTGATGTATTCATAGGACCAAAAGCCATACCTGATGCTTATTCAGCAGGCACTCAATAAATAAAATCATTGTCTTTCCACTTTTCTTTTCAACATGAAATTTTTTCTTTTTGCATATGACATTAATATATGCTTGTTGTTGGGAAAAGGACAATTCCGAAAGACATAAAGAAAGAAAAAGAGATTGCCATCCTGCTATCCAGTCACAGTGCTGTTGTAATTCTGGTGCATATCCTCCCAGAATTTTTTCAGCAGCACATACACAAGAATATCACAACATATTTTACACATCATTTAGCTTGAAGCTCAATGATATTTATTTGATGTCATTTTATTATATGTTAAAAATGCAATATTTCTCATATCAACATAATTCAAAATTTCTAATGATGGTTTTGAAAAAATAAAATTTTCTTGAATGTTAACATTACAGAGTATATACCAACAGTGTAAAATATGCATAGCCAAAAAGCAAGGAACATGGCTGAGTAATGAAATTATTCATAAATTTTTCTTTAATTGGATAAATAAAATGGGTATAAAATAGATAGGTATAATGCTTTTTTAAATGCACCCACAGTTTCAGTAGTGTCTTTTTCTTCTATTTCATCAATTTAAAGAAAAATTCTTAGGATGTCTCTTAGTCCCTATTTAAATGAATGTAATATTCACTTTTTTTCCGACTAAAAAAGGAGAAAAATGATTAAGCTTTTCAAGCTCTGATTTGTTTTCTAAGTTCTCTTCAGTACTTTACAGAAGAAATCATTATAATGTTGCAACAAGCAAAAAATCCAATAAAAACTATAGTAACAAAAATTAAGAGTAGTTTTGAGAATTTTTCTGGGTCATAGAGGAAAATAAATCCCAATCAAAGGGCAAATAACTTTAGAAGGAAAAATCATCTCATGGAAATATTTTTTCATCAAATTATGCATGTTTATATTAACCTGCAATTAAGTTAATAGAAGTAACACTATTTAAATTGACACATTTAACTTTTATAAAAACTTTTTGTACAAAATTATGTTATGATAGTCCTTTAGTACTATATAAGTTAAATAGAAAAATGAGGCCATGAAAATATTTAAAATATTTAAAAACATAAATTTTCAAAACTTTAAAACCACTATGCATATATCAGTTTTAACATGCACGCACAGAGGCCGGGTGCGGTGGCTCAAGCCTGTAATCCCAGCACTTTGGGAGGCCAAGACGGGCGGATCACGAGGTCAGGAGATCGAGACCATCCTGGCCAAAACGATGAAACCCCGTCTCTACTAAAAAAATACAAAACCTGGCCGGGCGAGGTGGCGGGTGCCTGTAGTCCCAGCTACTCGGGAGGCTGAGGCAGGAGAATGGCGTGAACCCAGAAGGTGGAAGTTGCAATGAGCTGAGATCACACCACTGCACTCCAGCCTGGGCGACAGAGCGAGACTCTGTCTCAAAAAAAAAAAAAAAAGAAAAGAAAATACATGCACAGAAAAACATTTTAAGGGATATATACTAAAATTATAATAGTTATTCCCTTTGTGTATGGTATTATAAATGATTTCTATTTTCTTCTTTGAATTTTACTTTTTTCCAAATTTTCTATAATGAATATTTTTATAATATGAAAAAGGCATACACATGTGTTAAGCATGTGTTGTTTTAAAGCACTTCAATGACAATTTGTTCATGTGACTCTATACCGGGGGTTAGTCACTACTATCTTCATTTAAAGGGTGAGGAAACTGAGGATGATAGAAATAAAATAGTTTGACTAAACCTAGCTAGCAAGTAACAGAGACAAGATTGAAACCTATTTCATCTGACAACTCATTATTTTCTCCTTCAATTACACCTCAGCAAACATTTATTGAGCACAGTCTCAATCTTCAATCAATTATTGTTAAGCATCTACTATATCCTCCGCTCAGTGCAAGACTCTGGGAAAACAGTGGCAAATAAAACTAAACATTGTGATAGAAACAGTGGGGACACACGACGATGCTTAGTATATGGTCCCCACCCTGAAAGGGTTGTGAACTCATTGTACAGATAGAATATGTGCATATTAAAGGAAAAGTAAAAATAGAAGTAAATATATGATATATTCAAATAAGTGTTATAAATAAAAATACTGTAGAAATGTAAAAGATAAATGGTTATTGAGTTTGGGGGTGATTAAGGAATACTTCACAAAGGCTGTAGAACAGATACAGAGCCTTACAATTGGGAGAAATCCACACAGGTAGAAAGGGAATGAAAGGCTTACTAAGCCAGAGAAGTTATCTGTAAGCTAAAAGACGGGAGTGTAAAAAGCAAGTCCCAAATAAGAGAAGAGGAAACATTTCACTGCCGTGGAGTGCTATGCCCACATGGAGTTGGAAAAATGAATTGGAGCATAGTCATAACACAGTTGCAAAGAAAATGAATGCCATGATTAATATGTGAACATATCCTGTAAGCACCAGGGAATCATGAAAACTTCTAAATTATGTAGTAAAGGTGTGTATGAGATGCATTTTCTGGCCAGGCGCGGTGGCTCATGCCTGTAATCCCAGCACTTTGGGAGGCCAAGGCAGGTGGATAATGAGGTCAGGAGATCAAGACCATCCTGGCCAACATGGTGAAACCCCATCTCTACTAAAATTACAAAAAATTAGTTGGACGTAGTGGCATGTGCCTGTAATCCCAGCTACTTGGGAGGCTGAGGCAGGAGAATCGCTTGAACCAGGGAGTTGGAGGTTGCAGTGAGTCAAAATTGCACCACTGCACTCCAATGTGGCCACAGAGTGAGACTCTGTCTCAAAAAAAAAAAAAAAAAAAAAAAGATGCACTTTCTGAAGATAGAGACTGATGTCAAGGAGAACCATTAAAGCATATTAAAAGGTGAAGTTTTTAAATGAAATCTACCATAATAGGAGTAATAAGCCGATTCCAAAAATTTATATGAAAATGCAACAGACCAAGAATAGCTTCTTATTTCAAAAAGAAAGGGAAAGGTAAAGAACTTACACTATCAGACTTGATGGCTCACAAAGTCTTACTGATTACTTCTGTGTGGTATTCCTCAAGGGTAGACAAATAGAATAAAAAATAAAATAGGCCGGGCGCGGTGGCTCAAGCCTGTAATCCCAGCACTTTGGGAGGCCGAGACGGGCGGATCACGAGGTCAGGAGATCGAGACCATCCTGGCTAACACGGTAAAACCCCGTCTCTACTAAAAAAAGTACAAAAAACTAGCCGGGAGAGGTGGCGGGCACCTGTAGTCCCAGCTACTCGGGAGGCTGAGGCAGGAGAATGGCGTAAGCCTGGGAGGCGGAGCTTGCAGTGAGCTGAGACCCGGCCACTGCACTCCAGCCTGGGCGACAGAGCAAGACTCCGTCTCAAAAAAAATAAATAAATAAAAAATAAAAAATAATAATAATAATAAAATAGACACTCTAGAAATAGACAAATACACTTATCGTCCATTGATTTCTGAAAACGGCTTCGATTATTAATGTGGTCATTGAACCATGATGATCTTGGAGGACTCGCAAAAGCACCACAAAATGAGATATTGGTGGAGAAATTTTTGATCATGGAAACAACAGATCTTTGTTTACAATAATTTGTGACAAAAATTCTAAGGATTATTAAATAGATGGCTTTCAGCTATAGTGTTTTTCTGGTAGGTTTTATTTTTAGACAGGGTCTCCTTCTGTTTCCCAGACTGGAGTGCAGTGACATGATCACAACTCACTGCAGCCTCAATCGTCTGAGCTAAAAGCAGTGTCCTGTCTGCCTGTCGAATAGTTAGAACTACAGGTGGGCAGCACCACGCTTGCCTAATTTTTAAACTCTTTGTAGAGTTGAAGGTTGGTCTTAAACTTCTGGCCTCAAGTGATCTTCCCTCCTCGGCCTCCAAAAGTATTGGGATTTCAAGCATGAGCCTCCCTACCTGATTCAACGATCAACACTTTGCTATATTTAATCTCTCTAAACATACATACACACACACACACAAACACACAGTTTTTATTTCAGCAACTGAAAGCAAGCTGCCAATAACATGACACTGCATATCTAAATACCTTAGCATATATCTAAGTATTTAAGAATTGGTATTCTATGTATATCCATAATACCATTATATTTCCACAACATTGTTTTTTTCATGTTCTAATTCCTCTGAGATAATTCACCTTTTCCCCTGGAATTTAGCCTTTGAAATTCTTTTGGGAACTATGGTTTTTTGATGCCTGAAAAGATCTATTTTTATCCTCATTCTTACAAATATACTATTTTAGGATGAAAGCACCTAACAATATTATTCCACATTATTCTATTTTTGCTGTTAAGAAGTTTGCTAATTGTGATGGTTAATTTTATATGACAACTTGACTGGGCTACAAAGTGCTCAGATACTTGGTTAACCATTTCTCGGGGTGTGTCTGTGAGGGAGTTTCCAGATAAAATTAACATCTGAATCACTGGGCTGCATAAAACACATTGTCATTCTCAATATGGGTGGGTCACATCCCATGCATTGAAGTCCTGAATGGAATAAAAAGATAGAGAGAAGGAGAATTTGCTTTCTCCACCTGACTGTCTTCAAGCTGTCTTCAGCCTTCAATCTTTTGCCTTAAACTCAGACTTGGACTGGAACTGACAACAGTGGGTCTCCCGGTTATCAGACTTGAACACAAACTGGAACCATATCATTAGATCTTCTGAGTCTCCAGCTTGCCAAAGTCTTAGGACTTCTCAGCCTTCATAATTGCATGAACCAATTTCTCTCTCTCTCTCCCTCTCTCTCTCTCTATATATATATAAATAAAATATATATACACACATACATATACATATATAGTGTTTTTTATATAGAGAGAGCATTTTTGCCATTCTTACATAGAGCTTTTACATATATATACGTATATATACACATAATACGTAAAAACAGCAAAACGTTCTACATAAGAATGGCAACTGCATCATAAGTGTATTAGATTCTTCAGAGAATTGCATCATAAGTGTATATAGTTCACTATTCTCTCTTCAGCTGTGCCTAATCAGCCGCATAATCTACACAGTTTTTATTTCCAATTATCATATTTTTATTTCTAGGGCTCCTTTTCAAGTTTAGTTCATTATATTATGGTATCCTATTACTTATTTTTCAAGTCTAGTACAGTATCTTATTACTTATTTTTCAAGTCTAGTTCATTGTATTACAGTATCTTATTAGTCATTTATACTTACATATTTTTTCCTCAGAGTAAAAATAATAAAGGAATGTTTTAATAATTGAAATAAAAACAATAGTCTTATCACACTAGAGCAGCTGTTTGCTTCCAGTCTTTTTTCTGTGGGGTTTTAAATAGTTTCCAAAATACTGTACTGTTTCCTGCTGTGTTTGCTTAACATATGACATAAGCATTTTCCCATTAAAATTCTGTAAGTTTAAAAGAAATAAAAAATTAAAAAATCCTCAATTATTATTTTCAAATATATTAAGGCTATAAAATTTTTCACAAATAGTAATAACAATATCATATACAATGTGTGTTCAGTAGATAGACAATATGCATGTGTACATTATACACAATGCATTAAAATGTTATATTATCTTTTACTTAAAGCGCATTTCACCGAACAGTAGAGCTGATACAATGAAGCTTGTTTCATCAGAGAAGTCAATTGAATCTTTCTGTAGCACATTATTGCACGATTACGGCTTTAAACAAAAGTTACAAGTCACAAGTTCTTACATTTTTGGGTCACATTGTAGAAAGTATTCCAAATGAAAAATGGAGAAGAAAGTACATGACATCATGCTTCATGTTATGGCATATAAATATTAACTATTTTAACATATAACTGTATGATGAATGATACAGTTAAGACCTATACTACATCATATATAGTTATTATTATAAAAAGTTATACATTATGCCACAGTACTAAAAACAAAATATATTCTTCTCAAATAGTGCAAAAATTCTCTATGAAAAATTCCCATATCTAAACTCTTTATTCTCTGATCCTATTGTTTACTGTGTTTTTGTTGAATCTTTCTCATGGAAACTTATTTCTTTGGTTGTTTTGTGATTTGGGGTTCTGAGATTTTATATATATGTGTGTGTGTGTGTGTGTGTGTGTGTATGTGTGTGCTATGTATAGTGGATGGCATCCAGAATAAAGAGTGATACTTTCATTTCTCCTTTAGAGGAGTATAAGTCT
>NW_012115500.1:1364997-1378349 GCF_000951035.1 Colobus angolensis palliatus | reverse complement strand
CCATGTTAGCCAGGATGGTCTTGATCTCCTGATCTCGTGATCCACCCACCTCGGCCTCCCAAAGTGCTGGGATTACAGGCGTGAGCCACCGAGCCTGGCCCTGAGATCACATTTCTAAAAACATTTTCCTTAAGGCCGGGTGCAGTGGCTCATGCCTGTAATCCCAGCACTTTGGGAGGCCAAGGTGGGCAGATCACCTGAGGTCAGGAGTTCAAGACCAACATGGTGAAAACTTGTCTCTACTAAAAATATAAGAATTAGCTTGGTGTGGTGTTGTGTGCCTGTATGCCAGACACCAAGGAGCGTGAGGCAGGAGAATCACTTGAACCCAGAAGGTGGAAGTTGCAATGAGCTGAGGTCACACCACTGCACTCCAGCCTAGGCAACAGAGTGAGACTCCATCTCAAAAAAGAAAAAAAAAAAAAGAAAATTAGCCTTATGTTCTCAGCATGACTTTTGTTCAAATTACATAGACTACACAGTTGCAAATTGGCACACTTAATGTGAGGTTTCGTTTTTGTTCATAAGTTATTAAGAGAGCCTTTCCCCCATTTCCATCCAAGTCAAAGTCAAGACTGGCAAGTCTCCTTACTGTCTTCCTAGGAGGTTAGGGTTTTATCATATTACCCTTTTACTGAGCGTGTCACTCTTAGAAATCCAAGCCTTACTCTGGTTACCTAATGTAACTAATAGTAACTCTTGTTACTATTACTCCCACAGCACCTGGTTGTTCATACTATTCCTGGTTACAACCCCAACATCCTCCTGCATGCCTGGCAATGTTCTTCTCCTTGGGTGGTAAGTATATGTGACCAGTAAACTGCTGTGGATCTCATCTGTCCAGTGTTGGGTGTTGGGTGTCTAGGCATCTGTGAATCTCCAAGGCAGGAATCTTTTCTTCACCAATAGGGTGAATAGAAAGCAATAAAATCCACGGGTGTTATGAACCATATAACATGCCCAACCATTTCAGAAGACACCTAGTCAGTTAAAATGAACTGTTCCTTGGTTATTTGGTTCTGAGTTATTTGGCAAGGCTACCTGAGACAGAACTGCTAACTGCTGATGGGCTTGAGCTATGGCCTATGTGCCACTGTTATGCCATCTCTTTTAACTCTGCAATGCTCTTGTCCCCAAGAAGAAAATGGTTGTTAACTATACCCTGGTGTGACATGCTGTCAGGTTCAGCCTGTGTTTGGCAGGTGATCTCTGAAGCTTCAGCCTGTAAATGCAATGAGAAAACATTGCCTTAACCAGTCAGTACTTTAGTCCTGCTTACCAGAGCTCAGGCTAGAGCTCTCTGATCACCATGTCCAGCCTGGTGACTGTCACTGACTGCTTGGAGCAGCAATATGGACATTGCTTGTAACGGTGCACCTATGGAACGGGCACAGAGGCAGCCCTGTGTGACATTTGTGGGAAGGAAGGTGACCACCCCATGGAGAGCTAAGCATGGTATCCTGGTTGCCATTGTTGTTCATGCAAAGGTAGTGACCTTTCTGGTCTCCTCTGCTGCTGCTTCCTGAGCTGCTGATGCTTGTGCTCTCATGACTCCGAAAGGCATTGAGGTGCAGATCCATGGTGGCCTGTGGCACAGGTGCCAATGCAAAAAGAAAAGGGTGGGGAGAGGAAGGAGCATTTGGTACTCAAATGATCTCCCAATGCAAAACCCGTAGCCAGTAGGCCTGGGCTCAGCACTGCTGCCTACCAGCACACCAAACGGCCAGTCTTGCAATCATTGGCTTGCTGGCCCTATCCAAGCCATAGACTAATGACTTTACAGGATATGGACCTCAACCCTAGAGAGACTGATTCGCACTCCCCAGAGGAAGAGGCAACCACTTCTGAGAAAGGCCACTAAGCTCCCTAATGTTTTCCCATCAGTACCCAGAAAGTCTGCACCACAGGTGACCGTACAGAAAGCTCCAATTTCACCTAGCTGCAAACTCAAAATATGCTCAAGGAATTTGTGCAGAGAAAGAAACAAAGAAAGAAAGAAAGAGGGAAAAATTCCACAAGACAGAAAAGGTAGGGCAGTGGCAGCAGGAGATAATTTTGGTCTATTGAGTCTGGGTTATAAACCTAGCTTTCTTTCCCTGTACCACTCTGCTTACTATGTCTCTGCTGCAATAAAGATCCTAATCCTTGAGGTTATAGAGAAATACCTATGTTACCTTTATGGCACTGTGGTACCCCATGGCACCATTAATTCAAACTCAACTTAAGCCCAGGCTCTTTAAACCATATAAATCAACCATTGCTGTGGGGGAAACCCCCAACCTTGATGATATTAATTTGAAGCTCTCTAAGAGAAAAGACTGATAAATATCGTCAGGGTAAAAAGGATCCCTCACCACCACCCCACCACCACCAAATATTTCCAGTGACCACCAGCACTTAAAAAAAAAAAAGGAAAGAAAGAAAGAAAAGAAATTTAAAAAGCAAAGAAAAAAAAAATCCTGGATATGGAGGGAAACCAACAACAACAACAACAACAACAAAACCCTAAAACAAAGATCTACAATTTAACCTAATTGGACATTCAAAATATATTAAAAGCATTTATATAACCAAGATAAAGGGTCACTGATTGGCTTTTGTGCCTCTACAGTATAGATTCTTAATTAACTTTAATACCTGCTGAAATGCAGCAATTGGCAAACCTTCATGGGTGTAACTGGTACTAGGGCTCAGATTACAGTTATGACTAGGGATCATACTAAATTTAAACATGGTATCCCCCATAATATCAGAGGAGTTATGGAATATAGAATAGAGGACAAAGAGATATGCCTTATCTTAACCATCATAATTACTGTCTTGCCTAAATTTCCCATCACGGTCATAGCAATCATTGCCCTAAAATATCCCATAATGGACATGGATGCTCTGACCCAATTAAAAATAAATGGAAATTAGATTAAATCTCGACACTTATAAATTGGCTTGACAAAATGGGAACTCATGATTCCTCTGCCTCCACCCCAAATTAAAATAATTATTAACATGGCTCAAAGTAATTTAAAATAGGGATTTTGAGGATTGAAATTTGTTATATGACAGCTATAGAGTGCAGGGGTGATTATCCCCACCGCTTCTCCATTTAACAACCCAATCTGGCCTATTTAGCCTGTTCTTAAACCTGGAACAAATAAATAGTGCAGCACACTAGACTGCTGCAACCTTAATGCCATGGTCCCATACAATTCAGGCCCCTATTCCCAACAAACTGAATATTGAAACTTCTGACTCCATCCAATCAGCAACTGATAGGTATTTTGCTACTACAAATTAGGCTAATATGATCCATTGGGTGCCAATGTCAACAGCTTAGCAGTCAGTTTGCTTTTACCTCCCACAAGATACAATGTATTTTTACCAGGCTACTCAAGGGCTACCTCAGCAGTCTTGCCACTGCACACAGCCTTTGCAGGCAAGATCTTAACGACATCCACCTTTCTCTTTTTTTTTTTTTTTTTTTGAGACGGAGTCTCGCTCTGTCGCCCGGGCTGGAGTGCAGTGGCCGGATCTCAGCTCACTGCAAGCTCCGTCTCCCGGGTTCACGCCATTCTCCTGCCTCAGCCTCCGGAGTAGCTGGGACTACAGGCGCCCGCCAACACGCCCGGCTAATTTTTTTGTATTTTAGTAGAGACGGGGTTTCACCGTGTTAGCCAGGATGGTCTCGATCTCCTGACCTTGTGATCCGCCCGTCTCGGCCTCCCAAAGTGCTGGGATTACAGGCTTGAGCCACCGCGCCTGGCCGACATCCACCTTTCTCCAGGAGCACAGGTATGTTACATTGATGGCATCCTTCTCCAGGAAGATTTGTTTGACATATTCATTGAGAACATACAAATACTCACAAAGGAACTCACACAAAAAGGGTGGATCATTATCTCTCACATAGTGCAAAGTCCTGTGACTTCTGTTAAATTCTTGAAAGTTATTTGGTAAACCAAAAGCTGCTCCATCCCTGATACTGTCAAAAAAACAGGTATGAACCCTCTCAGTACCCACAAGGTTAATACAAGTCCAACATCTTTTAGTCTTTTTTGGGTTCTGGAGACAACATATTCTTTCGCAAATTTTCTTTAATCTCACTAATGCTGTTACTTACAGACTGCCCATCTTAAAGGGGAACCTCCTCAACAAAAGACTGTAGAAGCTGTCCAAAATGAAATCAACACACACTCCAGTTAGTGCCCTCAGAGACTTCTGCAACCTTATCTCATGCCTCCTGGAGTCTCTGGGCCACCTGTGATGGTCATAAGTTGCTCATGGGCTTTTGATGCCAGAAACTGCCTTTCCTGGCCTTGTACTATACACCATTACAGTGGCAATTACTGGCCACACACTGGGCTTTTCCAGAAATAGAGGGTCTCAAAGACTTTGAGGCTGTGACCCTCTGTACCCTTCTACCGTAATGCTTTGTAATGCATTTGAGCAGCCCCCCCATGAATTTGGCATGGCTATGAGACCTCTTTGCGACAGGATGGAGTCAAGCTTGGGCCTTCTGGCATATTCTATCTGTAGAAGGTGGTGGCCTCCTGTACCATCAGTCCTTTGCCAAAAACCATGGTGCTAGGGGAAGTCATCCCTTTCCTAGAGTCCTTGGCTACCTGGAGAGACCCCAAGGATCAACTGAATGAACAGCAGTAGAAGGCCATACACTTTACCAGTGATGTTGCCACAATTATACATGATAGAGCTCAGTGGAGACTTGTTGCTTTTAGTTCCTTAACCAAGATGTCCCTGATAAAGAACAGAACCCAAGGGTCAGCACAATGGGCACACTCCAGGCATTCATCTTGGCAATGGAGGCCCTGGTCATTTGGCCTCATACGTATATTTTTACAACTTTTAGGCCATTGCCTAAGAGTTGCACTTTAAAGAACTCTGTGAATCTCTTGTTTCACAGATACCCAAATATAAATATATAAACCAAATTAACAGGTTTCTCTACATATCCTAAGGCCATAATACAAGGCCTCAACAGGACATTCCTCATCTCATTTGGAGTTCGAGACACTAGATTATCACCAAGGCACTCATCTTAGAACACACAATGGAATCTTGAAGAAGGCTTTCCATTGAAATGCAGCCTCCCCAGAGGCCTCAGGAGGTCAGCCCCAGGCAGCTAGTTTAATTGATAAGCCTAATGGGTTTTCAAAGAACTATTTAAGTCACAAGGAGAAAAATGTCCCTCTGCTTCCTTGATGTCACCACTGCCACAAGCATTATTAGCCTCAATTCACACCCCCTGGGAACACCCACTCTCTATATCAATATCACACAGGTCTCTCAATTGCCTTTACTGGTTATATATGGAGACATACCTAAAGTTCATGTTTTTGGCAACCACCTCAAGATGTGCCCCTCTCCCCTTGGTCAGGTGCCTACTTTGCTTCCTAGGAAGACAATTCTTCTAATCCCTAAAAGTCTCAGTTATCGTCAAGATTTAAACTGATGTCAAAGCATCAAGTGATCAATTGCAGCATAAAGCCAAAAATTAAGGCTTGATATCTAATAAAATAGGTCTCTAATGACCTAACTACAAGTTCTCCTCCCCACTCTACTCCCATTGATCAGGTACCCTAGACCAACCACCATCCTTACCAAGAGGACCAGGCACAGTTTCTGTTTATCCTTGAGTAGCAGGTTTTGTTCCCTGTTTGTCTGCCAAATCAAACAAGTGAATCACATCATTCCACAATAACTGGGAACACCCTACCCTCTTAATTCTCCAAAGCCGACTTCCTACAGCCCTGGTTGTTCACTCTGCTCTTGAGTGCAACTTCTGTGTGGCCCAGCAAGGTGTTCTGTGTCCTCCTCCGCCAGGCCATCAGTAGACGTGACTAACAACCTGTTGTTGATCTCATCTCTTCTGGGTCAGGTGGTGTTTAGCGCTCCCTCACCAACAGGGTAAATAGGAGGTGACTAAGACACCCTACCACTAAGAGAATGTTGCTCTCTTTCATGAAAGGGAGCCTAAAGTGTAGAGAAAAGGCATCAGGTTCACACATATCCTGTGTGCATGCTGACCGTCACTGAGCTGCAATGTGTCCAGTTACATCAGTCTGCACAAGGATCCACTGCTATTGTGTCAGGTGTAACTACTACCTCAGGTAGAGATGTGTGCATCTGCATCCTCTTTGTTCCATCTCTGGATTTTAAGGTTGATGGTCTATTTAAACCATTCTATGCCCTCCATGAGGTCCATGAAATCACTTTAGAGGCTCACTCCTCTGAGGGCCTGGGAACCCTGTCAGGTGGCAATCAGGCCCATTTGCCTGGGCACTTCTCTTGACCATTGCTTGTCTACCTTTCCAGGGTCAGAGAATATACAGAGACAGTTTTATGATGCCTAAAGTTTCCCTGGGAAGTGAGGCATAGTCATCTCTACACTTGGATTTTCATTAAAATTCTTATTGTTCAATCTCCCTTCTGTTCAACCTAGTGAGCTGGAGTCCTGGCCACCTTCGCAGAGACTTGAATAATGACTAGGGTCTCATTATATCCTGAATTCTTCTCCACTAGCTAGTCAATGACTCATTTCCCTTCCCAGAAACATAAAAACTTTTACATCACCATATAGTCATTCCCACTCTATGGTTTGTTCTCAGTTCTTCAGTTTCAGATAGCTCAAAAAATCTTTGCTTTCAAAAAGTCAGGCTATTGTCATACATATGCTGATTTTCAAGACCATGGCTCTTTGTTTGGATTTTAAAAAACAGAAACTTAAGTGATCATTTGTTCTAGATTAAGTGCATCATCCCTCAGTGAACAGCCTTTACAGAGTATTAAAGGAAGTATAAAGGAGTAAAGAAATCTCAGTTGATAATTAAAAATGTTATCAATCATACACAGGTAGAACAGCTACTCTTAATTGGGCCCTTAGCTAGGTAGTGGCTTTTTATTATTACATATATTGTACATGGCTTTATATACAATATTTTATTTAATCTTATCCACAGATGTCAGAGATAGAGGGAGAGAAGAGAGACGAGAGAGAGATTCCCTATAATTCAAAACAACCAACTGAAATAGAGTCTTTTAGATATTAAGAAACTTGCCCTAAGATAGGATTTAAGCTCTGTCACATAGGATTCCAAAATGGATTTTTAAAAATTTCACTATATTGCCTTTTTCTAGACTCATAGGCCCTTATAAATTTCGAAGAGATTAGACTAAAATAACTTTATAAAGTTATAAATAAGTCATCTAAAAGTCACCTAGTACAGCCATCTACAATGTGCCTGAATCGTTTCAACAAGAATATTTTTCTTCTTTGAACCACATATTCACCCTAGTGTTTCAGCAAACCCAAAATATTATTTCAGTAATTGATCTGATATGAAAACTTTAATCATTTCTGAATCTTAAAAAAGATCATACAATTGAATAATGTGCATAATTTTGAAAAAAAAATTTTCTTCTCTATACCTATTATTATGTAATACATATACAATATAATCATATATATATAATATATGATATATGTAATCCATGAACACACACATTTAGATGTAATAAAATTCTCCCACAGAATAAAATAGAAACAAATACTTCTCTCATTGGTGGTATAACCCTATCTAATATAATTTAAATATTTTGTTGTTTTTAAAGTGTGTTAGTCTTGCCTCTTAGCTTATCTTTCATATCACAACAATTGGCAGAATTCATTAAAAATATTGAGGTCAATATAAATTTTTGTTTAATAACCCTACATTTTTTGGTTTAATTTTAGATCTTTTAATGCACTTAATCTTTGTAGCTTTTTTGTTAAAATATGAAAATAAGTTTGCATTTCATGGAAGGGTATTTTCTGGTTACAAAGGAGAGAAGGCCCCAAAGCATGCAGCAAAGGAACCCTCCACTGTATTAGATTCCCTCAGGGTAATTGACAGCTGACTGCACTCTATTTACCAGTCCTTTTAGTTATTTCTGTACAGTAAGGCAAATCAATATGAGTCTTACTGTCAAATCCAGGACTTTCCCCTTGAAAGCTTTAATTAAGATTTGTGACCTTCTCCCAGCTATGTACACCTCGACCTGAATATCCTTTTAGCTCAGTAGCTGTTCAATGATCAGGCACTCTGCTCCATCCATCTGCTCTAACAGTGACCTCCTTCAATTTTTTTTTTTATGAGCTTTGGATATTTTCTTTTTATAGCTTTGCCAGCATAATCATATTACATCCTGACACCAGGCAGTGTAAATTAATTCCCCTTTTTTCTTATGTACCATGCCACAAAGAACCAGATTTTTCACCTTAACACTTGATTAAATTGTGGAAAGGAGAAGAAAAAAAAATTGAGAAAACCTCATCTCACCTGTGTCAGCTTGGAGACTTAAAATGTGAATTTAAAGCAAATTAGCTCTTCCTAAGATTTTTTACAAATCTTAACGTGGGAGATGGGGAGAAATATAGGAGAGATAAAGCAAGTTTGGATAAAATGCCTATTTACTGAAAATTAATCTTACGTCATTTAAACCAGGACACTGTTTCCCCAACTTGTCTGTTCATAAGACTCAGCTGCGAAGTTTGTTAGCAATACAGATTCCAGGTACCTTCCCTAGAATTTTTGATTCAGTGTGTCTGACATCAGATGCATTACAAGCACCCTAGGTAACTGTGGTCACACAGTTTGAGAATAACTGAATTGGAGTAAAGTTTAGGTGACATTCTCCTCCATCTTTCTCCAATAATACCCTTGGGGGTGAGGGGAAGCCATATAAATGCATTGATTAAGTATCTTCAGGATTTAACAGCATATATACCCAAATGAATGGATTATTTACTGTGGTTTTAACAAAGTATAGAAATGCATACACATGACCTTGGAAGCCTACTCATCCAATTTCAGACCTTATTTAAAATTGCCTTATAGTAAATTAAAAATTTAAATCTCAAAATCAACTTTCTCAGTACCTGCCCTGTCAGGATATATGTGGATGGTCTTGGCTAGATCAGTCATCTCCTACAGTTTTTTTTACTTTTCACTCTGATAATCAACACTGAAGTTCCACGAAATCAGTTTAATATGATGTTCACTAAACATTTTCTGTGGGTAATGGTTTTTCCCCAGAAGACTAAAATTTCCTGAGAGGCAAGAACAAACAGATTCTAATGGTGGACAGTAGATAGAAGATATTCATTGACTGCTTTCCAAGTGAACTTAACATTAATCTGACACTGTGTAGTCCACATGAATTGCAGATCCTGTCTAAGGGGAGAGACAGTGTATGTTATCGAACTTCATAAAAGTGTTCTGTTGGCATTTTAAGCATTGTTACATTCATATCGTAGGTAGCATGTCTGAACCAAGAAAACCCTTTCAAGTCACCCTGCCAGTTTGTTCATTTCACATCAGATCTTTCAAATATTACCCTTTCATATTTATTAAGGATGCTGAAGAATTTTGGTATCAGAAAATTCCCACAAATCTATCATAATTCAAATAGCTGAAGAAAATACTAAAAAGCTGATTCAGCTTGTCATAATCTGAAAATTAGCATAATTAAAGATAATTTTAAATATTCTCACTAGCAGGGGGTGGTGGGTAGTAAAGGAAGCATGAATATATTGAAAGTCAACAGTTAGTTGACTCTAACTTCCAAGCTACGTACTCCACCCTAGAGTACTGAAGTTTCAGAAAACCTTGAAGCCTTGTGTTCTGGGGTCTGCTGGACCCTGAAATTAATTATACATCACAGGGTACAGAAGATAGAATGTTCTGACATTTTCAGAAGCCCCAGTTACAGCTGCGGAAATTTTAAAAAGTAGTGCAGATATGCATTAGTTCTTGTCTTGTTTTTATGCACTTGCATGTAAATGCAAATCCTTTATCCTCAGCAAATCCTCTATGGAACATGGAGAGAAAGCAGAGGTGCCTACCTTCTCTTAACATGAATAGTCTTTATAATTTAAAATATTGTTAATTGCCAAGATTAAAATTCAAAAATTGTTTCCTAGTAACTTATAAATCAGAAGACTTTATGTAGTCTGAAACATAATGTTTCTTTGATGTATTTTTAATCTAAAATAAAGTAACCCAGATGAGGGATAGATCATGATGGCTGAAGAGAAACCTCTACCTATTGTCCCCCTGACAGAAACAACAATTTAATTTAACAACTATCTACACCTTTTTAAGAACCAAAAATCAGGTACTAGCTCAACCACAGTGGGATAGAGCACCAGGCAGCCTTGTGGGGTCCCTAGTTCTATGCCTTGGCTCTTGCATGACATTTCTGGACCTGCCATGGGCCAGATGGGAGCCCACTGCCCTGAAGACTGAATCCCAGGCCTGGAAGGATTCACCACAAGCAGACTGAAGAGCTCTTAGGCAAGTAGTGAAAATAAGCAATGGTCTGGAAGTACTCCCCATGGGGCTGTGGTGGTGGTGGCCACAGAGAGAGATTCCTCTGTCTGTGGAAAGGAGGGGAAGGTGGGAAGGACTTTGTCTCATGGTTTGAGTGCCAGCTTAGCTGCAGTAGAATAGAGCAACAGATAGATTCCTGAGGTTTTGACTCCAGTCCCTGGCTCCCATTTGACATCTCTGAATTCACTCAGTGTGACAGGGAATTCACTGCCCTGCAGGAACGACACAGGTCTGACTGGCTTTGCTACCTGCTGTTCATAGAGCCCTAGGGTCTTGAGCGGGCCTTGGGTAAGACCCAATGAAATGCTGGCTTCAGATCTGACCCAGAGCAGTCCCAACAGTGGTGGTCACAGGGGTGCTTGTACCACCCTACTTCTAGCTCCAGGCAACTCATCACAGACAGGGAGACTCTGTTTGTTTGGGGGAAAGTAAAGCAAGAGAGCAAGAGTCTCTGCCTGGTCCAGAGTATTCTTCTGGATCTTACTGAACACCACAAACGTGGTACCTCTACAAGCCCTACAAGAACCACAGTGTTACTGGGCTTAGGGTACCCTGTAATGCAGATATGCCTTAGATCACAATATCCAAATCCTTTCAAACACCTGAAAAGGCTTACCAAGAAGGACAAGTAAAAACAAGCCCAGACTGAGAAGACTACAGTAAATGCCTAACTCTTCAAGGCCCCAACACCAATGAACATCCACAAGTATCAAAAACATTCAGGAAAACATGGCCTCACCAAATGAACTAAATAAGGCACCAGGGACCAATCCTGGGGAAACAGAGATATGTGATCTTTCAGACAGAGAATTCAAAATAGCTGTTTTGGGGAAAGTTAAAAAAAAAGATAAAAATTTTTAAAAAAATCAAGATAACACAGGGAAAGAATTCAGCATTCTATCAGATAAATGTAACAAAGAGATTGAAATAATTAAGAAGAATCAAGCAGAAATTCTGGAGGTGAAAAATAAAGTTGACATATTGAAGAATGTATCAGAGTCTCTTAATAGCAGAACTGACAAAGCAGAGAAAGAATTAGTGACCTTGAAGACAGGTTATCTGAAAATACAGTCAGAGCAGACAAAAGAAAAAAGAATAAAAAGTAATAAAGCACTCATACAAGATCTAGAAAATACCCTCAAAAAAGCAAATCTAAGAGTTATTGGCCTTAAAGAGTAGGTAGAGAACGATATAGGAGTATATAATTTATTCAAAAAGATAATAACAGAAAATTTTTCAAACCTAGACAAAAATATCAATATCTAAGTACAGGAAGGTTATAGAATACCAAGAATATTTAACTGAAAGAAGACTACCTACGGCATTTAATAATCAAGCTCCCAATGGTCAAGGATAAAGAAAGAACCCTAAAAGCAGCAAGAGAAAAGAAACAAATAACATATAATGGAGCTCCAATATGTCTGCAGCAGAGTTTTCAGTGGAAAATTTAGGACTGGGAGAGAGTGGCATGACGTATTTAAAGTGCTAAAGGAAAAAAACCTTTTACCGCAGAATAATATATTTGGCAGGAAAAAAAAAAAAAAAGGTCCTGCAAGCATGAAGGAGAAATAAGGACATTCCCAGACAAACAAAAGCTGAAAGATTTCATCAACACCAGACTTGTCTTACAAGAAATACTGAAGAGGCCGGGCGCAGTGGCTCAAGCCTGTAATCCCAGCACTTTGGGAGGCCGAGACGGGCGGATCACAAGGTCAGGAGATCGAGACCATCCTGGCTAACACGGTGAAACCCCGTCTCTACTAAAAAATACAAAAAAAAACTAGCCGGGCGAGGTGGCGGGCGGCTGTAGTCCCAGCTACTCGGGAGGCTGAGGCAGGAGAATGGCGTGAACCCGGGAGGCGGAGCTTGCAGTGGGCTGAGATCCGGCCACTGCACTCCAGCCCGGGCGGCAGAGCGAGACTCCGCCTCAAAAAAAAAAAAAAAAAAAAAAGAAATACTGAAGGGAGTTCTTCAATCAGAAAAAAATAAAATAACATATTAATGAGCAAGAAGAAATCACCTGAAGGTACAAAACTCACTGGTACTAAAAAGCACACAGAAAAATACAGCATATTATAACACTGAAATTGTGGTGTGTAAATTACTGCTATATTAAGTAGAAAGGCTAAAAGGTGAACCAATCAAAAATAATAACTGAGACAATCTTTCAAGACATAGCATATTAAGATATAAATAGAAACATCAAAAACTTAAAAAGCAGGGAGACGAAGTTAAAGTATAGAGTTTTTATTAGTTTTCTTTTTCCTTGTTTGTTTGTTTATGCAATTCATGTTAGGCTATCATCAGTTTAACATAATGGGTTATGAGATAGTATTTGCAATACTCATGGTAACCTGAAATCAAAAAACACAGCAAATACACACACACAAAAAGTAAGAAATTAAATTATACCACCAGAGAAAATCATCTTCACTAAAAGGAAGACAGGAAAGAAGAAAAGACCACAAAACAACTAGAAAACAGTTAAATGGCAAGAGTAGTCCTTACTTATCAATAGTAACATTTAATGTAAATGGACTAAATTCTTCAACAAAAAGACACAGAGTGGCTGAATGAATTAAAAAAAAAGAAAAGGAAAGACCCAATGATTTGTTGCCTATAAGAAGCACACTTCACCTATAAAGACACAAATAGACAGAAAATAAAGGATGGAGAAAGATAGTCCATGCTAATGGAAGCCAAAAAAAGAGCAGGAGTAGCCATACTTATATCAAACAAAATGTACTTCAAGACAAAAACTATAGAAAGAGATGAAGATCATTATATAATGATAAAGGGGTCTATTAAGCAAGAGGATATAACAATTGTAAGTATATATGCATCCAACACTAGAGCATCTAGATATATAAAGCAAATATTGGGGGCGGAGCAAGATGGCCGAATAGGAACAGCTGCAGTCTCCAACTCCCAGCGCGAAGGACACAGAAGACGGGTGATTTCTGCATT
>NW_012115500.1:1245445-1358202 GCF_000951035.1 Colobus angolensis palliatus | reverse complement strand
GGGTGCAGCACACCAACATGGCACAAGTATACATATGTAACAAACCTGCACGTTATGCACATGTACCCTAGAACTTAAAGTATAATAAAAAAAAATAAAGAAAGAAAGAAAAAAAAAAAAGAAAAAAAAAAAATAAAGCAAATATTATCAGAGCTAAAGAGAGAGATAGACTCCCAACATAATAATAGCTGGAGACTTCTTCAACATCCCACTTGCAGCATTGGACAGATCTGCCAGACAGAAAATCAACAAAGAAACATTAGACTTAATCTGCATTAAGTCAGGTGAACCTGATAAATATTTACAGAACATTTTATCCAACAGCTGCAGAAGACACATTCTTCTCCTCAACATCCTGCACATTCTTAAGAATAGACCATACATTAGGCCACAGAACAAGTCTTAAAACATTTTAAAAACTGAAATAATATCAAGCATCTTCTCTACCATGGAATAAAACTAGAAATCAGGAGGAATTTTGGAACCTATACAAACACATGAACGTTAAACAATATGCTCCTAAATGACAATAGATCAATGGAGAAAATAAGAAAGAAATTGAAAAATTTCTTGAAACAAATGATAATGGAAACACAACATACCAAAACCTATGGAATTCACGAAAGCAGTACTAAGAGGGAAGTTAATAGCAATAAGCACCTACATCAAAAAAGAATAAAATTTCAAGTAATCAACTTAATGATGCATATTAAAGAACTAGAAAAGCAAGAGAAAACTGAAAAAATTAGAAGAAAAGAAATAATAAACATCAGAGCAGAAGTAAATGGAGTTGAAATGAAAAAACGACACAAAAGATCAATAAAATGAAAATTTGGTTTTTAGAAAAATAACCGAAATTGACAAACCTTTAGCCAGACTAAGAAAAAAAGAGAGAAGACACAAATAAATAGAACTAGAGATAAAAAAGGAGACATTACAACCAATACCACAGAAATTGAAAGAATCATTAGTGGCTTCTATAAGTAACTATATGTAATAAATTGGAAAATCTAGAAGAAATGGATAAATTTCTAGACATGCAATCTATCATACAATCTATCAAGATTGAACCGTGAAGAAATACAAAACCTGAACAGACTAATAACAAGTAACAAGACTGAAGCCATAACAAAATGTCTCCCAACAAAGTAAAGCCTGAGACCCAATGACTTCACTGCTAAATTCTACCAAACATTTGAAGAAGAACTAATACCAGTCCTATTCAAAGTATTCCAAAAAACAGAAGAAAAGAATACAATTGTATTCATGGAGACAGAGAGCAGATGGATGGTTAGCAGAGGCTGGGAAGAGGATCGTGGGGTAGTGGTAGGGTGGTGGTAAAGGATGGTTAATGGGTACAAAAAAATATGGAAAGAATAAGATCTAGTATTTGATAGCACAACAGGATGACTATAGTGAATAATAATTTAATTTTATATTTTACACTAAAAGAGTGTAATCAGATTGTTTTTAACACAAAGGATAAACGTTTGAGGTGATGGATGCCCCATTTACCCTGATGTATGCCTGTATCAAAATATCTCATATTCTCCATAAATATATACACCTACTATGTACTCACAAAAATTAAAAATAAAAAGCAATAAAAACTCATTAATTAATTAATTAATTTTAAAAAGCTAGTTCCAGTTACAGCATAAATTTTCCTTGAGTATTTTTTTTTTTTTTCATAGGCAGTTGTCCAAGTAAGGCCAAATAGAATGGGCATTTTGCTGCTGTGTTTATGCATGATGTAAACTCATTTGAACTTAAGATTCTTCTCTTTCTTTTAATCCTCTTTCAAACTTGCCTCGAAATTTATCTGGGAAATATAAATTGGGTCATAATTATTTCTATTGTTCATATACACTGTAGTAATTATAAATGTCAATAGAATTTTTAGTCTTTTTAAAACTGCAGCTTTTTGGTATTACTTGCGCTTTGGTGCAATCTCCCCCTTTAATTCATGATGATCTCATTTCTTAAATTAGAGATAGTGATAGGATCCAGTTCCCAATTTTATCACTGTCTATGACTGGAGGCAAACAACTAACTCTTCATAACACATTTTCAATAACCTGTGAAGTTGAGCAGCTGGAAGAAAATTAATGTGTTTTCTGAATTAAAAAAATATAGAAATGTTTTAATAGACTAATTTTTAACATTGCAACATACATTTTGCATAAGAGATTCACACGTAGATCTGACCCTGACCAAAGCATACCTTATCCAGTTTCTTTTTCTCATTTTACAACTGAAGAGAATTGATGCAAAGCCAAATTAATCAATGCTATTAAAGGCAGTCAAGAGGAAAACAAAACAAGTGGCAATCCATGTGTAATTTGTAGATATCTGAGAATTTTGGAGCTAAAAGGAACTTGAATCATCAGCTCATTAATAAACAAAACAACAATAAAAACAAAAAAAGCAGCTCTATGTTCAAAGACGTGTATAGGAGACCAGATTGCTGGTATGACTGATCATCTGATCAACTTGAAAATCCAGTCTAAAGCTCATGTCATTGGACTTCTAGAGCAAACTTACAAGATAGTGGTGGTTTCTATAATTTTTTTCAAGAATAAACATCAGTTTCTAACATCAGATTACTAGTGGACATGGTGGTGTGATTTGTAAAGGTAAAAGGCCCAGCCTCTGTTTGGGGCAGATGTGGAAGAAAAAGGTAGATTTTTCTGATATCCTTGTTTGAGGCTTAGGTTTTTATTGTGCTTAGGGGAAAGGGTTTCTTTTTCTCCCAAATTTTATTTTATTGTGATAAAAATAATACTTAACATGAGATCTAGGTGATTAACAAATTTTTAAGTATAGAATACAGTACTGTTGACCAAGGTCCAATGTTGTACAACAGATCTGTAAAGCTTACTCATCTTGGTTTACTGAAACTTTATGCCTATTGATTAGTAACTCCCCATTTCCTTGTTCTGCCATCTCCTGGCAACCATTATCATTCCACTCTTGGCTTCTACAAATTTGAATATTTAAAATGCTTCATGTAAGTGAGCTCTTGCAGCATTTGTCTTTCTGTGACTGGCGTATTTCACTTCAAGGTTTATCCACATTGTCATACTTAATATAATTGCTTTCTTTTTAAAGGTATAAGTATACCACATTTTCTTTTTCCAATCATCTATTGGTGAACAATTGGGTGTTTCCACATTTTGACAGCTGTGAATACTGCTGTAATGAACAAGGGAGTGCTAATATCTCTTTAAAATCCTGATTTAAATTCTTTGGAATAAACACCCAGAAGTGTGATGGCTGGATCATAAAATAGTCTTATTGTTAGTTTAGGGGAAAGTTTCTGATTGTAAGGTCTATTAGGGAAAGACATGTACATTTCTGGCCCTTGAGTCTTACTTAGAAGTCAGTCTGTGTTCTTTTAAGGCTTTATGAAAAACTTTATTTACTACATTGGTAAGACCATCTTGCTTGGGAGTAGATTGTTGGGGTAGAGGAGACTTGGTTAAATGAGAATTCTACCTTGGAACAATAATATTCTGAATGATAAAAGTTCCTTATTGATGTGATTTCAAAGTTGTACTCATTGAGTTCTGACATAATTTGGATATTTGTCCCCACTGAAATCTCATGTTGAATCCTCAATGCTAGAGGCAGGGCCTGGTGGAAGGTGTTTGGATCATGGGGGGTGAATTCCTTATGGCTTGGTTCTCTCTTCCTAATAGTGAGTTCCCTTAAGATCTGATCATTTAGGAGTGTGGCACCTACCCCCCCAACTCTCTCTCACTTGCTCCTCTTTTTGCCATGTGACATGACTGTTTCTCCTTTGCCTTCTACCATGATTGGAAGCTTCCTGAGGCCTCTTTAGAAGCCAAGCAGATGCCAGCACCATGCTTCCTGTATAGTCTGTAGAACCATGAGCCAATTAAATCTCTTTTTTAAAAATAAATTATCCATTCTCAGGTATTTATATCAATGTAATAATAGCCCAATACAGGCTTTGAATTCCATAATTGCCAAATTTTAATAATCGTAATGTGTACTGATTTATTTATGTGCGGAGAGAATTATTGACTCGATTCCAGGGAGGCAGGACATAATTAAGTCAACCTTGCCTGTGGGAGATGAGCAGACACTTGAAACAGGTTACAAAGTAAGAAAAGAGCCAATCAACTGAGGACCCCTGTGAATGGGCCCAACTAATGAACTCTAGTAATGATGTTGAATAACCAGTTCCAGGTTTCCCATTTCTGCACTATAATTCTCTCATGTTATACTCAAGGCTTTGGTAAAGTTTACTATGAACCACAATCATTCTAGTGATGTCTCTGCTTCGGACAATAAAGTAAAATTGTTGAGAACAATCCCAGGAGGATGTAGACGAGAGAAAACTGTAGCAGGCTCAAGAAGCTTTGGAAGACAGCAGAAGTCTCTCTTTGGAAGAGAGCAGAGAGACCAGAGCAGCAGACAAGAGGTGATGGGCAGCACCCACGATAGATTCATAGAATCTGAGGATTGTCAGAAACACTCTGTATGGGTAATACTAAAAAATATGGTACATCCTGCAGTATAAAAGTTAGAACTATGTTTATTGAGGTTTTATGGCAAAATAACCCCTCAAGTTCAAAAAACCTACAGTTTTTAGATAATCTGCTGATTCAGAATATATGTAACAGACAAAAAAGCATTTTTGTGAATTAAACACTTTAAATAAATTATTCTTTATAAAAATCATCATGTACATTTAGATAATGGTAGCATTAATGTGACAGTATTTATTTAGACACAGACACATGGCTTTCTGGACTCCTCTAATAATTCTATAGACTCCTAGGAGACCAGGACCCCCATGTTGGCAAACATTGAATTGTATCATAAATCATGACCCTACTGGCCAGCCTCCTGACACAACCGTTTCCTATAACAAGTATAATTTTACTCTCTAACTCATAAGCCTTCCTCCACCTATCTTTAACTCCCCACTTCTTCCATTTAGAATTATAGACTATTTGAGCTAAACAAACAAACAAACAAAAACTTAGTGCTCTTCTAATCTATTTCTCTCAGGTGGTTCATAGATATTGAAAGGCTAGATAACTATGATTGTCTACACGCAGAAGACAATCCCAGAGGGCCTCAGCAATATATCTGGAAAATAGGATGTAGAAATTTCTCACGCTAGACTCCATCCCACAGTTCAATCAGTTGTTCAGTCCTGAGTTCAGGAGCGAATATTGGGCACTGATAGCACATCACCACTTGAGAGCTGTAGGCTGACACATTAGTGCATCCTTTCCTAAGCCATATCCAAGCGTCATTAGTCACATGGTGCATAGTCACATGGTAGAAAATCATTCTTGAGGGAACAATTAAATATCACTCCTGAAAATTCTAAATCATTTTCAATGTGACTGGGATGGAAAAGCATCATTTAATTAGCAAGTGCAATAAAGTTGTGACATTTAAAGTAAATTATGACATACTTTTCTCTTTCCTTGGTACACTGAATGGTGATATATTGATCTTTATAGTTGCCATTTCCAAGTTTTAATTGTTTTTTCTTAATTAGTTAATCCAAAAAATGTCAATTAGGTAATTATCCCTCTGCTGTTTGAATCATCTTCATTTATTGAGCAAAAGAAAATTGACTTCAGAAGGAGAATGCAATTACAATATAATACCAGGGGAAATATTATATCATTGGAGTATTATAAAACAATATTGTATATGAGCAAAACTCAGTTTATTTTATAGGTGTAAAAGAAATGCTCTTTTTCTGAATTCTAAAAAGTAATTTACCAAATGATCAAATATAAATTAGCTAATCCAAAGTCATTTTTATTCACTTATGAGTGTATTAATTCATTTGAAAAATATCTGTTGAGTGTCAATTATATGCCTGTCCAAACAGTTTTATAATTGTTTTAATGGACTCCAATGGATGAGAAAAAAATTATAATAACTATTAACACAAATCCATATATAATTCCAAAATGTGGTAATTCTTAGATTTAAAAAAATTACAAGGTTTTATGTGAGTGTATCAGGACTTGGCTCATTGATAGTATGAACTCAGATATAAAGGAAGAAATGTAGTTAACTGGTATTGAAGCAGGAAAAGAGTATTTCGTGCAGGAGAGAAGAGCACATTTTAGGAACTGAAGGAAGGTCAGTGTGGCCAGAGCAAAGGGATGAGGGAAAGACAAGATGAAGTGGGTCAGTTAGTAGGGGCCACAGCATTTAGACATATTAAGAATCTATTCTATCCTAATAATGACAGGAGGTCATTGAAGGATTTTAAGTGATAGTATGACAATCCAAACTGAATTTTAAAAAGTTCATTTTGGCTACAGCAAACAGAATAGATTGGAAAAGAAGAAAAGTAGGTTCAAGAGATGAGTGAGGAGCAATTGCAGTATTTCAAGTGAGGGATGGTGGTAACTCAGACATATTGGAGTTCAGAAAGCAATACCTCAAAGTGAAAACTTCAGAAGCAGCCTCAGAAGCAAAAGTTTTTCTTTGATCTTGGCCTGCCTTCCTGTCTGGCAGTCCCATTCTCCCCTGAGGCTTGCCATAAAAACTAGAATCCCTCTTCCCCAAGGCAGATCGCACAAATCAGAATCCCTGTTTTTCCAAAGCCAGACCTAAAACCTAAAAATATGACTCTAATCTTCCCTCTCCCTTTCTGTGTAAAAACTGGCCATAAACAAATTATCTAACTCATTCAACCATAGGTCTGAAGAACTCCTCCATTTCAGAGAGGGTCCTGCCCCAAATCCAGAAGGAAAGAATGCATGCTCAGAGCAGCCCAGAAGAATCTAAACTGACAGACCTTGCTGGATTTCCCCAGTCAGACTATTAGCATGAGATCATACCAGTTTTGTCTAATCATATTTCTGTATGGGAGTCCATACTTTTTTGAACCTAAGCGTAAAAATGGAAAATTGCCCCTGTATTTTGGGGTCTTCATTCTGAAGGCTCCTGTGTATTCATGTTAAATAAATTTGTATGCCTTTTCTCCAATTAATGAGCCTTTGCGAATTGATTTTTCAGCAAACCTTCTATAGAAAGTAGAGTTTATGTGTTCTATTTAACAATCCATAAAGTCTCAAGTTATTTGTGTTCCACAATTGACCTATTTTTACAGAATTATATGTGTCAAAGGAAAAAAGAAAGCAGAGCGATATAATAGAAGGTACATGTGGTTTGGTTTAGAATCCGTTCTGAACTTTTGGCTCCTCTACCTATTATCTAAGGGACCTTGTACAAGGCACTTCAGCTCTTGAAGCCTCAGCTTCCACCTCTTTGGAGTTCACAAAAGAATACCTCTCACAACTGAGATGATGAGGTGTGACAATGTACGTGATTCTCTCAGCATGTGGAAGGCCAGTTAATATTGAAGAGCCCCAGGACAAATCAGCTGATCTCATCACCTTGGCTTAGAAATACCACCTTTCTTTTGAATCCTGTTCCTCCTACTGGATTTTCCTGCAAGTGAACACCACTGTACATCCCCCAGAAACCCAGGAGACATGCTTTTCCCCCACCCTCCATGATCAAGTCATATAAACTCTAGTCTCTAAATAGGTCTTAAATCTGTGGATGGACTGCTTTTCTCATCCTCTTTCACTACCCAACACCACCAGCCTCTCTAACTTAGATGATTCTCTTCACTGAGTTTCAGCCCCAGTTTTGCTGCCCTCTCATCCATTCTTGACACCAGCCAAGCAAATCTTACCATCTCAGTTCTTCAGTCGTCCCCTTACATCAGGAAAAGCTCACACAATTTCTTAATATGACCTGTAACACACTTCACGAAATACACTCTGCTTACTTCCCAGGCTTCTCTCTTGTTGCTCCTCTGCTCCCCTCTGGTCCAGCACTTGAAAGAAACTACCCTCCATTCAGGACTTGTAACTCTCAGACACACTCCCTTTCACCTCCAAACACAGGCCACTGCATGTTTGTGCTTCCTCCTGGCTGGAATGCTCTTCATCCAAGGCTTCTCTTCACTTGGGCAACAACTACTGAAAACTGAAGTTTTTGCACAGATAATACCTTGTTTGGGATGTACTTTTTTTTTTCACTTGATGGTATCCCAAGTATGTAGGATTGCCTGTAGCCACAGGAGTCTAACTGGATCACTGAGAGTCACACAGGTTGGAGGCGGTTGGGTCAGAAGACACAGGCCTCCTGCCATGTGTTGCAGTGTCCCTCTTCCTCCATCATGCTGACACCAGCCTTATTTATCTGCATTGCATTTGCTGTCTTCATTAAGACTTAGATACATTATTTTCATGTGGTTTCAAAATGTTGTACATTTATATTGTGGGTTATGGTTTTGCACCTAAAAAAGACCAGTGTCACTTCCTCTCCAAAGCCTTCTTTGACTCTCCTAGTAAGTGGAAGTCATAGCTTCAGTGCTCTTGTGGCACTTGCAAACATTCCTGCAACAGTCTTCAGACTTATCTCCTTTCTCATGACGTTGTTAATGCTTTTGAAACTAGGACTATATTGGATTCATTTTACATCTCTGGTACCCAGGACTGCTCTTGGGACACAGAAGCACTGAGTATTTGTTGAACTTAATTGCACTCTAGAGCTGAAAAAATGTCCAGATTAGGGCAAGTAAAGACATGCCACAAAAAAAAAAAAAAAAAAAAAGGATGCAAGTATTAAAAAAAAGGCGGGGAGCGGGGAAGAAACTAAGATGATGGCTCTGCCTTCTGGAGATACAGAGTTTAAGATAAGGCCTGGCTCTGACTAACATAAAGACCAACAAGGCAATAAAGAAAATGGTGCAACTATAGGAATAGATACTCCAGGTGAGTATCTATTAGGTACTCCAGGTGAGTACCAGCAATCCCTCAGTGGCCCTCCTGCCTTTTTTCACTCAGGACAGAGAACTGGAGTTGGGAAGGAAGACGCTCTTACTCTCACAAAGCTGGACACTTAAGAGCGCTTTCTATGCCTGCTCTGGAAGCCTGAAGTCAGCGCTAGAAAAGCTGGTTTCACTCACGCCTGTAATCCCAGCACTTTGAGAGGCCGAGGTGGGCGGATCACGAGGTCAGGAAATCGAGACCACCCTGGCTAACACAGTGAAACCCCATCTCTACAAAAAATTAGCCGGGTGTGGTGGCGGGCGCCTGTAGTCCCAGTCACTCGGGAGGCTGAGGCAGGAGAATGGCTTGAACGTGGGAAGCGGAGCTTGCAGTGAGCCAAATGAGGCCACTGCACTCTAGCCTGGGCGACAGAGCAAGACTCCATTTCGAAGGAAGGAAGGGAGGGAGGGAGGGAGGGAGGAAGAAAGAAAAGCTGATTTCACAAGTATTACAGGTTCCTGGCAGAATTAGAGTCATTCAATTGTGATAGAAATGAAACCAAGCTTGGGGCAAGAATTCAACTGTTAGTCCAGGTCTTCTCCTGGGGCCTTGGGCAAATCTCTGAGTTTAATTCCCTCCTTCGCAAAATAAGGGGTTTGAACTAGATGATCTCCAACAGCCTTTTCTGGTTCAGGAAATCTGCAATTTATAGGCTTGACATATGACTTACTTAAAGCAGCTACATAGCCAAGGTTGAGAAAACAGTCAATCTCAATGTATGCACTGCAGACACCCAAACTCATCCTTTTCATTCTTTACTTGATCTGCACTAGCAGAAGTACACAAGCCTGACTACATCCCCTCATCCATATATGGTAAGCAGCACAGCCAAAACCTTCTTCAACCAAAAGATAGCGATGCAGTGAGGCTGTAAAGCAGGAGTTTTCAAAGTATTATAATCAACTAGGCAGTTTTTTTAAAAAAACAAGTTCCTAGGCCTTGCTTCGGACGTGCTGCTAAATCAGGATCTCCAAGATAGAGCCCTAGAAATGTGAATTTTTTTACAAAGTTCCCCTTCAAGTTTGATTTGGGGATCATTTTTAAAGGAAAGATTTGTATTTCCCAAAGATTAGATTATGAATTACTTTCATAAGAATTATGAAAGATACTTGTTAATAGCTGGAAGTGTGGCCAACAATCTGCATTATAGTAATTCTTCCAATGACTTTATAAATACCAATATCATCCATAACTTAGCATATATACACTTACAAATGAAATCTTTACAAGGACAAAACCTCAGGATCTATAAAACAATGTAGTAAAGATAGGCAATCACGGTTATAGTATAGGTTAATGTCATCGTGAATATTTATATTGTATTTTTCATTTCCTTTAAGCTCCAAGACAATCCTGTGATATCAGGGAATCGTTACCCTCATTTTACTGACAAACTGAAGTGTTAGGAAGTTCAGGCAACTTACCTGGAATCACAAGATTAATAAATGTATGCAATGAAACTGACAATTAATGCCACACAGCTATGAAACAGCCTATATTGCTGCAAAATGTGTAATTAAACATTTAATACACCTTTTCATTAAACAATTGCTGAGGTCTTATCCAATGAAGCAAGATAGAAATATATTTCACTTCCTGTTGGTCAGTTTTATTAACTACCACACAAATGTTAACATCATATAATAATAGATTAACCAAGATAAAGTGACTGTTAACTACTAAGCAGCAATGTTTCAGTGATATCCTGGAATCATAAAATGATCTAAGGTAGTCATCATTTTAGTCAACAACGCTCAAACACAAATATTTATAGTTGAGAAGCCCAGAATTATGCTGTCCAAGCTCTCACACAGCTAGTGAGGAGGCCACTCACCTCCAGACTTTAGTTGTATAACTTTGCTTTACTGATCTTCTTTACACTTGGGCCATGGGCTGGATACCAATCCATGGCCTGTTAGGAAGTGGGCCACACAGCAGGAGGTGAGTGACAGGTGAGCAAGCAAAGCTTCATCTGTATTTCCAGCCACACCACATCACTCACATTACCACTTGAGCTCTGCCTCCTGTCAGACCAGTGGCGGCATTAGATTCTCATAGGAGCATGAGCCCTATTGTGAACTCTGTATGTGAGGGATCTAGGTTATATACTCCTTATGAGAATCTAATGCCTGATGATCTGTCACTGTTTCCCATTACCTAAGATGGGACCATCTAGTTGCAGGAAAACAAGCTCAGCGCTCCCACTGATACTACATACATTATGATGAATTGTATAATTATTTCATTATATATTACAATGTAATAATAATATAAATAAAGTGTGCTTTACACTATCAACTCTGTGTTCTTAAATTCAATATGCTGGTGATTTGCTTTAGTGCTATAATAAAACTTCATTAGACATGATTTTTTTTTTTCAGGGAATAAAACTTTTTTTTCACTTACTGGTTCTTCTAAATTTATTTAATAAAATATTTGTGAAAATGTGTGCTTGTCTTGAACTCTGGTAAATTAAAATAGAAAAAGTCTCCCAGATTCCTCATTCTTGAGTTGATCAGTTTTGGTTATAGGACAATCATAGGTCTTTCATAACTATGATGAAACTATATGGACCTTAGTATTATGAGACCTAGCTTTGATTTTTTAAAAAATTTCACCAAAAATCATCATAGAAAAGCTATATTAACTTTAACAGAATACTATTTCTTCCCTTTCCTGTGGACCTAACTTTTTCTCTTCCTTCTCATTGACGTGACAAACTCTGTAAAATATGTGGACACACATGTATTTTCACAAAAGGGAAAATGATAATGAAAAAGATATCATCAAAGAGAAATGTCCAAAGAATAAACCAAATATTTATGAGCTGTAGATAGACTTGGTGAAGGTTTTCTAATTGAGGCTTTGGTTTATTTATTTTGTTGTTTGAGGAGTGGTAAAGTTTCACATATGCATTACTCTCATTCAAATTTTACGTGACACTTCAGACTAAATATCCATTTCCTGTCAAGTGTTTTATGGTAGGAGTCATTTCTTTCACAAAATCAATATATAATTTCCTAAATAAAGAAAAGGATACTTACAAATCTCTGATTAAAATATGTTGTTATTTCTGAGACAGTTTTAAAAAATTCTGATACACTTTCTTTCCTGCAAATTAAAAAAAAAAAAAAGATGAAAAGCCAGAAAAGGTGGCAATTCAGTTAATTAATCAAATTTTAATTACTTTCGACTTTTTAAAATATTTAGTTAAAACTGGTTAGCATCATGACTTGCCCGACTTTCTTGGGAAAAGCCAAACCTCTAATTCAATCATAAAATTTTCTATTAAAAGTCAAAAGGACCTTATTTCAAATAACAGTTACTAGTTCCCAGGATTATCAGCTACAAAATCCAGTGGATGATTGCTGCATTGATGCTGTTAGGGATCATTGTCAAGTTGAGAAATCGTCATGTAAAAACAACTGATCATTACAGGAAACATTTGTAGCCACATAAAAATGATTGTAGGACAATATTTGACATGATACCACCTTTGGAAGTTCGTAGAAACACATCAAACTTTGAGAATATAATTGTAGAGAATCTTCTGCACCCTTCATAAGTGTTCTAAGGCATTGTACCAATATTCCCAGTACCCACATAAGGATCATGTCAAAGGAATCGAACCATATTGCTCTTGGAAATCAAAGTAAACTACCTATATATAATTCCTATTCACAGAATGGGCCTTATATTTCAGGACTTAGCATCTGGCATAAGAAGGGTGAAAAATAATGGGAGTATGAACCATTGGTACACACATTAGCCACTCACAGCAATAAGGCACTTTGCAAATTCCCTTCACCACACTCTTAGTGCCTTAGTTCAGCCTACCATTCACTCTTCCTGGACTGTGGCAACAACATCCTAATGATTTTCTTGTATGCATTCTTGCTTCCTGCAAATCCATTATTTACACAGGTGTCAGAATTATTTCAAAGCAAATATAGTCATGATTATTCTATAATTAACCCTTATTAGTCTGCCTATCACCTATAATATCAAGTCCAAATCCCTTCACATGGTACGTGGTGCCCTCCAAGAACTAGCCCCACCCTACTTTTCCTTCCTTTTCACCCATGCCGAACCTGCACCAATCCTAAAGCTCCATAATCACACACCACCAGGAGAATCCTGTGCTTTGTTTCTGTCACTCCTACGGCTGAGTTTCTTTGCCCTCAGTCTCTTCCCCATCCCCTTGCTAGTATACCTTCTTCATCTATTCTGGGTCAACTTGGGCAATCCTTTCCAGAGCCTTCAATGCCTTCCTCAGTCTAGGCAGGTTCCTTCCTACATGCTCGAAAACACCCTGATATATATCTGTCTTTGTGCTTATCACAGGCATTACACATTTCGGTCTAGTATCTGCCTTCCTGCTGCAAACATATTTTTTTAAACCTTTTGAGGGCATGGACTGTGACTCATTTGTCTTGTCCCCAGCACAGTGTTTCACAGATGGTAGGAGGAGTGCAATAAATATCTGTTGAATGTCAAGGTGCATTAGGTGTTTTTCAGACTTGGAGCTGCCTGAATGCATATTTTATCACCTTGGAAGAATTTTAAAATTAAAAGCAGACATCATTTTAACCTTGTTCCCATACTCAGTTTCTCAAATGCTATTTGCTCTTCCTCTCACTCTTTGTCTGGACTTTTTCCTTCAATGAGTCCTATATGTCCAGACCAAATATAAGGAACTGAGAAGAGGAAGTGAAAAATAAATGAAGAAATGATGATACAGGAAGTAGTAAAAAGATGAAAATTTGTAAACTTCAAAATGTATATAATGTAATGTAAATATGTACCTCTAAAAGACATGATTAAGAAAACAAAATTTTGTAGTCTTAATATTTTCAACCATTTGGACACAGCCCTTGGCAAAGATCTAGTAGAAACTATAAATAGGAATCTGGTTTAAAGTCTGTTAGATAAAACTAAACATTGCTATTTGCATTTTTAAAATGCATGTTTAAAATATCCCTATAATTTTATAACCCTCCCATGATTAAATGTTTTTTATTTTACAGAAATCCACTTATCCCTGTCTATTGCAATACAACCAAAATTAAAAAATGAGTTAAATAGTTATGTTTTTCCCTCTTCACTTCTTTCTAGTTTATTTTACATGCAAATGTACCTATGTGGTGGACTTTGAAAATATTTCATCCATATTTTTTATTACTAATGTCCATAAAAATTCAGATTTAATGAAGATCTGCTTAACACAAAAATACTAAAGGTTAAGAGACTATGAGAGTCTCTACTCATCCTTTAAAATATCAATTATCAAACATTTTACTAACAAAAGTGCAGTAATTATTGGAAAGGTTTTAAGAAAGGTAGCATGCCCCTAACAAATACAAAAATAATTTTTGTGTGTACTTATCTCCTATATATGAATATTTATACTATGAATTATAAATATTACTATACTAATAGTCTAATATAACTTATTTGCTTATATTATTATATATGTTAAATACAATAACAGACATTGCAATGAAATATAAATAGATATAATTAGATGCTCTAATATGTTTTTCATGATCCTCAACATACGATGCAGAATTTGCATGATGTTTCTACCACACAAGGTCTGATTCTTTCTGCATTCTTTCTCCTTAAACTACAACTAAATCAAGAGAAAACCTGGTGATATACATAGAAGCTAAGACATACCAACAGCCAAAAAAGCCAGTGGACTCATCAAGGTGTATTGATACCCTTTACAAAGGGAGCAGATCAAAGTATGGATGAATCAGCAGAAATTTATCACAGTAGAAACACATGCACATTCAGAATTAGCAGAGATCTTGGATATCATTTAGTCATTTTCAAACTATTGTTTTTAGCTGAGGAATATTTTCTTTTCAAATGAACCCCTTAGCAGAAGGCCTACATTCAAGATAGATACAAGCAGTACTGCTCTGGGTACATTGGGCTTCAAGGTCTCATGCTGTACTCACTCCCCCTCCCTACTCTTCTCCTCCTTCTCAGGGAAAACTACATGTCTACACTGCCACTTTAGAGATGAGGCTACCAGGCTGGAGATGGAACAAGAGCAGCCATTTCAAGAAAGATATAATATCGTAGCTAAAAAGATTAATCCTAGTGCTTGTCCATTCTCCTTTTTGATGGACAATCAGTACTCGCTTGCAGGGACTCGTTTCTCTGCATGTTCCAAGCTGACCTCAGTTGTAAATATAAATACTTAAACAATTAACTAACAGGATTTAAGGTAATTTTTGGTACTAGGGTTTGGTAAAATAATAAATACTTATTTTTTCTTCCAAATACATATTTTCCAACTTGAGTTTTAATTACTCAAGCTGCTAGCTATGGTAACATGCAAATAATATGCATAAAGGAGAAGAATCTTTGGGGTCTCAAGCACAAAATTTCAGGGGGTGCCCAAAAGCTCAGAAATCAAGATGAATAACATGTAAATGCCATACATTTTAAAAATAAAAATTTATGCAAAGATCTATGATGATCAAAATATCAAAATTTTAAATACAGCTTTAACCCTGAACTTGTATAACTCAGCCTCATGTATCTCACCTGGTTCAGTGACTTCTCAGGAAAATGAAATGTAAATATAAAAACCATGTCAGGTTAGTTACATTATGCAAATTTCTGTCTTAAAACACCAAGGACTGTAGAGGGAGAAGGAAATGTAGTTTGGAGGACAAAGTCCAGTTAAAGGCATGTTCCGGTAAAGGCTTTTATGCTTCAGTCTGTAAGATTGGGGATCAGGTTAAGTTGCTTGGGAACAAATAAGCAACTAGACAACTGTAACACATGAGATAAGACCTAACCTATGCTTTCATCTGAACTATTTTACAATGTCAATGAGCTACTAAATCTAGTTATAGCTACTTCAATAAGTATTCTTTTTTTTTTTGAGAGAGAGAGTCTTGCTGTGTCATCAGGCTGGAGTGCAGTGGCGCGATCTTGGCTCACTGCAACCTCCGCCTCCCGGGTTCAAGCCATTCTCCTGCCTCAGCCTCCTGAGTAGCTGGGATTACAGGCACCCACCACCATGCTCAGCTAATTTTTTTATTTTTAGTAGAGACAGGGTTTCACCATGTTGGCCAGAATGGTCTCGATCTCCTGACCTCGTGATCCACCCACCTCGGCCTCCCAAAGTGCTGGGATTACAGGCATGAGCCACTACATCCGGCCCCTTCAATAAGTATTCTTTTAAATTTTTGTTTTGTTTTTAAAAGCAAGACATAGTTCTAAAATACATAAAAACCTGAAAGCTAAAATGTGTCCAGTGAACATCATCTGACTATGTGAAGCAAATTAACCACTTCAACTGTAAGACCTACTTTTAAAAGTCTGCTCTTAAGAGGATGCATTTAACCTCTCAAGCATTACAATGGTGAACACAATCATCACAGAAATGGTGACATTAAAAAGGATGTGCATTCATGAGGATATTTTCTGTCCACCAACTCAAATGAACTAGCTTAGGAGAATGAATGACTCTGCCTGACACATAGCAAGTACTCAACATACATATACTAAATGAATAAATTAATGAAATGATAAAAGTTGAGAGATGGCTGGAAACAGGTATACTAGGACCAGATTACAAACAACATTGAAACAGAGACTTCATGCTGTGGGCCACTGAGCAAAGGTTTGATGAGGTTTAATAACAACAACAACCACCACCACCACCACCAAAAACACATGATTCCTTATAGAAAGAACGGGTGATGGGTGGATTGGTAGTGAGCAAATAGCAACTCTAGCAAAAGTTTTGGAACCAGCCTTGGCAATGGTCTATAAGGACCCACTAAAGGGTGAAGACTACAAAACTGGAAGAAGACGAGTGTGGCGAATACTGCTGACTGGTTTCCATTTGCTCCTCTGCCCCTTTCTATAGAAATAGAAAGTTTAGCTGGGTACATAGCCACAGATAGTATTACCAAGCCTTCCATGCTGCTAGGTCATGTAACTGAATTTCTTCATTAACTATGGCTAGGTGCAGAAGTGATACATTCCACTTCCAGGTTACATACTGAAAGAGAAGGGAATGTGATCTCTCCTTCCTCTTTTGCCCTTTCTGAAAATTGGACTGCATCTGTGGTTGTGAGTCATGCTCGATGAGGTGGACAAACACAATACTTTGGAGATGACAAAGCAACTAGATAGAAGGGGCCTGCATTCCTAACCTGGTTAAGCCACTATACCAGCCCTGTAGCACCTGCCTAGATTGCACATGAGATAGAACTAAACTTACATTGAGATTCATCCACTGTTATTTTTGGATTTTGCAATAACTGCCAAACTGATGTCTAAAACTAATATATATGGTCATAAAAAGCATTTACAAAATGGAAAAATCCATGGAATGTGGAGATAAGCTACACTGAATGAGGGAGAATGATGAACTCAAACAATTCCAAGTTTTTATGCCCAGGAAACTAGGACAATAGTGGAACCACCAACAAAATAACAGGTGAGAAGGAGACAAGTGGAATTCAGATGGTGGAAAATAGCCAAGGCAGGAGCTGAAAGTATAGGCCGGGAAGTCAGACAAAAGGAGAAATTTGAAAACAGAAATGTCAGCAAATTTGTATAGTATATACAGATTAAAAATGTGAAAATTAATAGAATCTAAGACTAAGATAGATCAGAGAATGCCAGAAGCTGAATGATGGGGTATTCTCACAGAAGGCAGAAGAGAGCAGCAGTAATCAGCAAAGGTTCAAAAAAAAAAAATGTTATTATCCTTTACAGGAAAGAGCTAATGATTAAAATCATGGAATAACAGAATTAGCCTTGATTCAAGCTGACAAACAAATTTAAAGGGAATCTAATGTGGGCTAAATGTCTTAAATCCATTTAAATCTCCCATGAAAAACTAAAGCAATAATTTCTTGAAATAGAAAGGCATTAATTACGGTTCTGAACAAGCCAGATCTCAATAATTCTTTTGTTTAAATTTCCAGAATTCCAAGAGAGAAAAAAACACCCAACAGGTACCTATGTCATTCTGTCCTTTGTAAATTCTCACAATAGAGGAAGAAAAGAGGTGACAGGAATGAAGGTAAAATGAAGCATAAGTGCCTTGCTACTCATACATTCTTTCTAAGAGGCTGATTGCTTTTGTTTTGTTTTGTATTTTAAATAGGGATGGGGTCTCACTATATTTTCCAGGCTGGTCTCAAACTCTTGGCCTTAAGCCATCCTCCCACCTTGGTCTCCCAATGTTTTGGAATAACAGGAGTGAGACAATGCAACCAGCCAGGGGCTGATTTCTGTAAGTAGAAATGGCAAACTGAAACAAATCCTCCTCAATTTTTACTGTTTCACTGGAAGATACAGTGATTTAAATTTCACATTAAGCTTTGAAGTTAATAAAGTTGGCAACATAGAAGCCAACTGTTACATAGAAGAAGAAAGTTTGGGAATCTGTATCACTTGTGAGATGTGTTAATATTCCTGGAAGGTCATTAGCATTCCAGAACATTCAGGCAACATTACACTAGGCCCTCCAACAGTCCTTCTTCCCCACCTGACCTGGTTTATCCAACCAGGAGGATATTTTTCAGGGAGAAGTCAGACCAAAGATTTCTGTTTTGTATTCCATTGTCCACTTCATATTGACAAAACACGCCATTTTAGCTTTGTCTTTGAAGATTCTTTTCTCTCTAGTTTTAGTCTGCAGAATGTGTAGTATAGCTGCTTAAGGGACATCAGGAAAGATTCCAGTTTTCTTTACCAGCACATTTTCATAAAAATCAATCATACTAATTCACTTTGTATGAGAAATTGATATCCCTCTCTCTTCCTCTGAAAAGAAATATGTTAGTAATCTCCTTTTTCTCTTCACATAGTGACTGCGTTATCCACGGTCTTTCCAATTGTTTGGAAGACAGTTTTCATTGCTGTTTTTAGTGTTATCCTTGAATCCTATATACAGTATTCCTTTAAATTCTTAATACTGGCATGCATTTTGGGATTCTAAACCCTGTCATTTTTCTACTTAATGACCAGACAATACTTTTCCTTTCTCCAAGTAGATCAGGGTGTGAAAATCTGCTCTAAAATGACCTCTCCTTTACATATGGTTGCAGAATACCTGAACAAAGGTTGCTGTACACCAAGAAACTGGTATTTAAATGCCAGAAATTCTAGAACCACACAGGCCACACCTGAAAATATATACAGACAGATACGAGTGAAGTAATGGCAATTTTGCATGTTGAACGCTGTGTCATGAAATGCAACCCCCACCCTCTACCCTGCTCCCACTTAACATATACACACTCTTCTCTTACACCAACTCAAAATAAGAAAAATAGTTTCTTTCCCCTCGGCCTCCCAAAGTGTTGGGATTACAGGCAAGAGCCACCATGCCCAGCCAACTTACAACATTTTAATAGGTATATCTGAGGTTAAAGAGAAATTGTTAGGCATCACAGTTAATTTTGATGTTAATTATAAAATAAATTGAAAAAAAGTTAAGTCAGTCTAACTCCAGTATTGTTACATACATAGATGCATATTTCTATCTGGCAGCTATAAACATTAGTGCTCACAAAATAAAGCCAATGAAACTATGTTAAATATAAAAATGAGCATACCAACTCACTGGGAGGAAAGGGAGCAAACAATTGTGGAGTGCCCATGATTTTCCAGATGCTTTAAACATTCTCTCACTGAATCCTTTCAAAAACCGTCAGAAAAAAAAAAAAAATTAGTACCATTGGATGCCTATGGAAGCTTGAGGTTATAATCGAGCCAGTGCCGAGCAAGGTCAAGTCATGAATCCAGGTCTGTCTGCCATACTGACTTAATACTAGTAGTAGTGGTTGACTAAGTTGATTCACAGGAGCAACAAAAAGAAATATACTTTTCAGACTTTGTCTGAAAGTAAAGTTGACGAATGCTACTTTAGAGGTCACTTTTGATACATCCCGTATTTTTTCAAAATGGTTTCTATAAGATGTCCTCTTAGCATTGTAGTTTAACACCAGATATTCCATCCCTACCTTGATAAGATCAGTCACCTGCTCAAAGGAGTCTGGTCTGTTTCAAAAAGCACACACAAATGCGCCCATGAGGGCAGCTCAAGACTACTAATAAATGTGTTGTCATATTGTGCATCCACCAGAAAGTGATTTGATAGACTCCTAGAGATACAGAGGGGAAAGGTGGAAGAGAAGTACAAAAAAAAAAAAAAAAAAAAGCTAGCACATATCCCCAGTTTTAAAAAATGTTTTTGAAGTAAATATTATAATTTTGTGCCCTTTTGAGTCAGTCAAGATACTGCTATTAAATGGACATGATTTTGGTTAGCTAAATGACCCCTTACAAAGCAATAAGCCCTTTGAACTTTAGTTTCTTCTTCTGCATAGGTAACCTGTCGGAAATTAAAGGGCTTTTTGCAAGGTCAACCTGCTTGAATCTGGCTGAGAGGCAGTGTCGATGGTGTGTGCACTGGGCACAGGAAGTTAGATGGTCATAAACGTTTGGTCATGGAAGGCTAAGGCTGGCAAAGACTAACATTAAAGACAGTATAATGCTATGCACGCGAGCTTTGGAGACAGACTGGTTCTAGAACATAATAGCTATATGACTTGGCAAACTCAGCTCACATTTCTTTATTTGTACTGTGCAAATAAAACTTCCACCTCACAGGATGTTGTGAAGATTAAATGAGACAATGTCTGAAAAGTACTTAATGTAATTCCTAACACTTAGTAAGTGTTTAATAAACAGAAGTTGCTATTATGACTATTCTTTGTACCAAAGGAAAAACTGTGCTTTAGAAGGCTGAATGACTAGCACAAGGTCACAGGCCATTCCTTTACTGAGGTGTCAGGTTAGGGGGTGGAGGATAAACTCAGCTTCATCTAAAACCAAATGACCTCTAAAAAACCAATTATATGCATAGGACCAGAAAATATCTATGAAAATTTCAAATGCATTTTAACTATTTTTTTTCATTAAAAACCGACTTTACAACCAACTTTCTTTTTTCCTTTCCCTGACATTTGTTTCCTTTCAAAACTAACTCAGTGTGAATTCCTGTGTCATTTTGATCTCATTATTTATTGGACTGAAGGTCTCTCTCCCGAGTCTATTTTGTCCTAACATTGTCATAGCTCTTTCATTCTCATATACCCAAGAAAAAGCACACACAGCAGAGGAATGCATTATGCATTACAAGGATCTTATTCAGAGGAATATTTCTTTGCTAACTATTTAACATGCTGCAGATTTAGATGCTTTTATCTAAATAAGATGCAGATAGTTTTGAATTTTAGACTAAGAAAATAATTTGAAATAAAATTTTGCAATAAATCCATTTTAAAGGGCCCTTTTGAAGAGTGACTCCTAGGCATTATCTGTAAGAACAATCTCTCAAAAGGAAACTGGCCAAATTAAGATTTCATATTTTGCTCAACAATAAAGAGAAAAAGGTTGAAATGTTCATTTCTGGTTTTCCTACTTATGTTTACTAAGCAATGCAGCCTAACCTTATTTCTTTTTGTCATTGCTGTCATTTTGAAAATTTTTTTAACCCAGGTATATGGATCAACAAGAACAAAAAAAAAAGCTTAATTTTTCTAATTCATGATCTTTCTAGAACTAGAGAAGCATTGATAGAAGTTCACTGTATTAGGCTATACAGACTATATACTTCATTGCTGCAAGGAAGACTAACAGCTAAATGTAAACACTGTTGATGTCACTAAATTTGAATTTAAAAATATACTAATATGCTTTTTACAAAGGTTTATTTTTCCCTAAAGGGGTGTTAACTAGGCATACTAAATTCTAAATGTTACAATTATATATTATATATTTGCCTTTAGAAGATGAATTATTTAGATATGCTTCATTTTAAGGCATTACATTAAATTAAATTTAAAGGCAAGAAGGCTATAAACAAAATGAAAATAAACAACAACAACAAAAAATTTGATGAAAATATATTTAATGTCAGACGAGGAACAGTGACTCATATCCGTAATCCCAGCACTTTGGGAGGCCGAGTTAGGAGGATTGCTTGAGTCCAGGAGTTCAAGACCATCCTGGGCAACATAGTGAGACTTTACCTCTAGAAAAAATAGAAAAATTAGCTGGACATGGCGGCATGCACCTGTAGTCCCAGCTATTTGGGAGGATGAAGCAGAAGGATTGCCTGAGCCCACGAGTTTGAGGTTACAGTGAGCTATGATTGCACATCACTGCACTCCAGCCTGGGTGACAGAGAAAAACTGCATTCTAAAATAAATAAATAAATAAATAAATCTAATATTTACATTTAGTATCAAAATTATCTCCTTCCTTTAATCTGAGAATGACTACAAGTCTCATATTTAGGCCAATGACAGTCATAACTAGCTGAATTTATACTTCCTATAACAGTACCTTGCTCATGTCAGGATTTGTCTGGCTCAGAGAAAAATGGCAGCTACAGTGCTGAGTCACTAAAACCAATTCTCAATGAAGCAGCTGCTGCTGAAAGCTGGGCTTCAAACATCAATCAATCTCTGATTGTTGCAGCTAGTCTCTGGATTTTGTCAGTTGTTGGTACTTTCACCACACTGCAGTATTACTGTTGTCAAATCATACTGCACTAGTTGATATAACATCATCTTGTAGAGACCTTCAATATGAGAATATCCACATCATCATGAATATGTAAATAAGCTTTTGAAGGAAGTGGGACAAAGAACATATGTTCTAAATGCTAAAATACTAATTTTCAGTAGAATGATTCCACTCACCTCCACATTTCTCTGAGGCACTGGTCTGAAAAAATCATACTTCAGCCCTAAAGCAAATAAAAATATGATGTTCTGGGTCCCATTGTTTCCCCTGAAAATATATGAAAGTCCTAACCGCCATACATGTGAATGTGATCTTCTTTGGAAATAAGGTCTTGGCAAATGTAACCAAGTTAAGATGACGTCACACTGGAGTAGGGTAGGCCCTTGATCCAATATGACTGGGGTCCTAATAAAAAGAGGGAAGGCAATGTAAGGACAGACACACGGAGAATGTCCTGTGAAGAGAGAGGGGGCACACATCTATCAGCTGAGGGATACCTGGAGCTACCAGAACTGAAAGAGGCAAGAAGGATCCTCCCGTCTAGGCTTCAGAGGGAGCATGGCCCTGGAAACACTTTGAGTTTAGGCTTGTGTCTTCCAGAACTATCAGCAAATAAATTTCCTTTGTTTTAAGCCACCCAGTTTGTGGTACTTTCTTGTGGCAGCTATTTTGGTACATCCACCTGGGGATGATGGTAGACTCTTAGCAGGTCCTGAGGGCACAGGTATAAACTATGTTAATCCAGGAAACATAGTAATTTAACACTCTTCTTTCAGGTTACATTTTCTCAGATTCATCTTTTTTAAATTAGAGCATCTCTAAATGTGTAGCCAATTCCTAAGATAAGCAAAACCGGGATCAGACTAATAGATCTTAGATTAAAGAATACTTTAAAATGGTTTGAAATGAACCAAGTATTCTAGAATAGCTTGTGCTTCCAGTGCTTTTAGGTGTCATCTCATGATCTGTGGGTATTAACAGATATCAAGCTATCACCACAATTACCCATGCCCAGAAGTTTCAATACACTGAAAAGAACCGAGATGTAACAGAATCACCAGAGTCCAATTTCCATGAAGTTTTTCAAGGCAAAGGAAATGAAGACGAAATAATACAATCGGGATAAGGGAAACAACAGAAATAGACCTAAGGAATTGAGTCACTACACTAAACCTACATAATTTATTGCTCAAGCCTCTCTCTTGGAAGGCAGACAAACAGCAGCTAGAATCAGACACCCCTGAGTGTTGCTAGCTCTGCTACTAACTAGCTCTGTGTCTTTGGACAACTTATATACCCTCTCTAAACTTCAGTTTACTCATTAGTAAAGAGACAGTAACAATTTTACCAACCTCATAAAGCAAGCTTTCAGTAGTTGTAGAAATGTTATTACTAGCTTCAATGTTAGCTTAAGTTGCCACTTCACTCATAGAAAAGATATTCCTCTATGCCTCAGCTTTATGTTTTTCAATCAGAAAGAAGCCAGGTACTTTGGAAGGCCAAGGCAGGTGGATCACCCGAGGTCAGGTGTTCGAGACCAGTCTGTCCAACATGGGGAAACGGTGTCTCTACTAAAAATACAAAACAATAAAAATAAAAATAAAAGAATAACTGGGCATGGTGGCACATGTCTCTAATCCCAGCTACTCAAGAGGCTGAGGCAGAAGAATTGCTTGAACCCGGGAGGCGGAGGTTGCAGTAAGCCAAGATTGTGCCACTGTACTCCAGCCTGGGCAACAAGAGCGAAACTCCAAAAATAAAAAATAAAAAAAGGAGACAAGGAAAGAAGAGAAAAGGAAGGAAGGAAGGAAGGAAGGAAGGAAGGAAGGAAGGAAGGAAGGAAGGAAGGAAGGAAGGAAGGAAGGAAAGAAGGAAGATCAACTTCAAAATTGGTGAACTCTAAAAAGTACTCATAGTGCCAATAAAGTTACCGCCATAATCACCTGGACTCAACTGAACAATTTTACTCTTCACTGCAAAAAGTAAAACCTTTGCAAACTTTGTTGCTAAGAATGTCTCTAAAATGTTCCAATTTCTCTCCCCTGTTAGGTAAATACAAGATAATGAAAAAGGAAGTATCCTTTTGGTAACTGAGTCTCTTGCAGTTTTGATGGTCATCATTATGAATATCTAATATTATTAAGATGATCTTTTAAAATTATACTATGAACTAATAAATATATCACAGCCTTTTATAATGTATAAAATATGTTTATAGTGCTGAATCTATCCTCTGATAACATCATCCTATTATTTTGCTTCATTTTGCTTCTTCATCCATATATGAAGTTTCAAGTATCTAAAAAGCCAGCTATCATGCCCTAAGTCTTCACTTCTAGAGCTAAAATAAGTACCAATCATATATAATATTTTTTAAAACTCCCTCAAATTGTTCTAGAACAGTTAAATTTTTTAACCTAAATATAGTTATTGATATTTAAGACTGAAAAATATCATATTGTTGATGTCAGTATATCAGTCTGTCCTGATATCATTGGGTCTACTATATGTTCTTTTCTTAGCCTTGTGTCATCAGCATAGTTGACAGAAATACCTTCTAATATTAAACAGTTTTGTCAAGAAGAGTGATATGAAGAATGTCACTAAAGATTTTCCTGCACCTTGAAATAGGTCCTTTTAAGAAAGAAAGAGAGGGTTCATAAATAGATCTTGGATCTAAAGACTTTTTAAGACGGAAATACTCCTCAAAGTGATCTACAGATTCAAATACAAGCCCCATCAAAATCCAACTTGCTTTTTTACAGAAATTGACATACTGATCCTGAATTGTAATTGGAATTCAAGAAATGCAAAAAAGCCAAAACCCCCTTGAAAAAGAACAAACTTGGGGGACTCACCTTTATTGATTTCAACATTTACTAACAAAGCTACAGTTACTAAGACAGTATGATACTGGCAAAAGATACATAGATCAATGGAATAGAATTGAAAGTCCAGAAGTAAACCCATACGTTTATAGTGAATTGATTTTCAATAAGTGCCAAGGCAATTCAGTGCAAGAAAGCACTGTCTTTTCAAAAAGTTATGCTGAGACAATTGGATATCAGATGCAAAAGAATGAAGTTGGACCTATACCTCACACAATACACAAAAATTAACTAAAAATGAACCACAGATCTAAATGTAAGAGCAAACACTATGTAACTTTTAGAAGAAAACATAGGAGTAAGCCTTTGTGACCTTGGTTTAGGCAATCATTTCTTAAATATGACACCAAAGCACAAGTGATAAAAAAAAATTGATAAATTGAACTTCATCAAAATAAAAAGCCTTTGTGCACCAAATGACAGCATCAAAAGTGAAAAGGCTACCTACAGAATTGGAAAAAAACACTTGCCAATCATATGTCTGACAAGAGACTTGGACCTTAAGTATATATAGAACTACAAGTAAATAATAAAAAGATAAGTAACCCAATTTAGAATATGGGCAGTGAACATAAATAGACATTTCTACAAAGAAGGTATGTAAATGGTCAATAAGCACATTAAATGATACAGAGCATCATTATCCCCTATTAGGGAAGTGCAAGTTAAAACCATGTTGAAATACCACTTTACAATCACTAGGATGACTATAACTAAAAAAAACAATGACAAGTGCTGAGAAGGATACAGAGAAATGGCAGACCTCATTCATTGCTGGCTGGAATGTAAAATGATGCAGTCTCTTTGGAAAATAGTTTAGCATTTCCTCAAACTGTTAAACATAGGGTTACCATATGATCCAGCTGTTCCACTCCTAGATATATAACCATAACCAAGAGTAATGAAAGTATATGTCCACAAAGAACTTCTACAGGAATATTCACAGCAATGTTGCTCATAATAGCCAAAAAGTAGAAAAAACACACAGGCCCATCATCACTGATAAATGCATAAATAAAATGTAGTATATTCTTACGATGTAATATTACTTGGCAATAAAAAGGAATGAAGGATTGATACATGCTACAACATTGATGATCCTTGAAAACATTATGCTAAATGAGAGGAACCACATGTTGTATGATTTGATTTATATAAAATGTCCAAATATCAAATTTACAAAACAAGAAAAATTTGTGGTAGCCTAAGGATGGTGAGGCAGTCCCTAGGCTTTGGGGGAAATAGGGAGTCACAACTAATGTTTATAGGGTTTATCTTTGGGGTGAAGAAAATGACTTAAATGCATTGTGGTGACGTGACAGTGTGTGAATATACTAGAAACTATTTAAATGGGTGGCTTTTATGGTAGCAAATTATGTCAATAAAGTTTTTTTAAGCTAAATAAATTGCCTCAGATGATGTTAGTGCTGAGTGTGAATCTCTGAGGGAGGATTGCAGTGTGCGGTATGCCAATCATGTTTATCCATACAATTTATTCTTGTAGCATTTTGATGAACACATTGATTACAGATGCCAAATTGAGCTTATTTTGTTTTTTCAAATGTAGAAATAGGATGCCAGCTTGTTACATTTAACAAATCATGTATATTTTCTACCTTTTGATTATTCTTCTAAAACACTAAAAATGTCTAAGTATAAATATTTAATCTATAAATGTAAGTGTCTTACACATAAAAGGCTTATTAAATGAGTGGGTCTTGAGATGAATGGTAATATTGATTGTAGAAATATATCAATCACTGGGTTTTCTCTCTTATTTACAATCCTGTTGCAAATATATTTTCTTGAAGAAATCACACATTTCCATATGAGAACATCTTCCTTTGGTTGCTTAATAATAAACATGATCATTTTAGCCTAATCCTTTAGGCTATAGAATTGCAAAGGTGGGGAGAACTGCCTGCTTGTATTCTAATCAAGAATTTGTACTTAATGAAACAGAAACTTTTTACTGTAAGTAACCATGTGCTCATTTAATTCCAAGATATCCATGCCCTGTATACTTTCCAGCGATTACAATTGTAAACATATAGTAAGCCTTCTCAGGCCTGAGGTCCAAGCATGAACATGATTGTATCTGTGGTTTAGTCTGTAAGAGAACAACATATCCCAAGGCTACAGCATGATCAATTTGGAAGGGACCTTAGAGGAGAATATGTTTAACTCTTTCATCTCAGTCCCCTAGTTCCATAGCTGAAATCCTACATGCTTTGGTCTCCGAGTTGCTGAGATGAAGGGTGAAAGTGTAATTAGGTCTCTAGAGATTCAGCCCAGTGTTCCTTCCACCATATCATCTTGTCTTTCAAAACAAAGGGCAACATGGGCTTCTTCACTTTTGACCATATTGTCCACAACAGTGGAAGTGCATATGAGTATGAGAAACCCACCTTAATTGGTGGGGGCTTTTCTCATGTATGTCAGAATCTACCAGGCTCTGCTGTGTTCAGAAAACACCTGCAAATGATTCAGTGCTTAGCCTTCTCATTTATCTAGAAATTTGTTTGACATTTCCAACTCATTTGTAAAGGAAAACTAAAGTAGATAATTAATTTTCATGCTCTTTCAGAATATTTTAATATCATGCTGCACTAGATAAATGTTTCCATTTTTATTTTTCTTTAACCCAGCTCTTTCTATTGTGTACTGTCATTCTCTGTGTCTTTTCACATGAAACCTTCTTGTTTTTTTTCCAATTTTTTCTTTTAATTGTGTTCTCTAAATATAGCATGAGCAGGAACCTCTCAGCTAATAGATTTTCAATTACTTCATTTCTACATTTACAGATTCTCCTCTCGCTACTTCATTAAATCAGTGCTAGTGATACACATAGGCTACTTTACTGAAAAATAGCTCAAGACTGAGAGTTATTAAATTATAGTTTTAACCTGCACTTGTACCCCTGAAATTAAAATAATAGTTAAAAATAAAAATAAATGCTAGTTAAGAAGATGCCTTTCCTTTCAAACAGTGGAACTCTCGCCATGTTTCTCTCTTGCCATTTCACTGTTTGAAAGGAAAATTATATTCCTTTCACAAAGATAAGTTTACTCAGTGCTTTTGTGGGGAAAACAATCAAGTACCTATAGCTAGATCATATAAGAACCAAATGGTCTCACAAAATGATTTCATATTCAGTTTGATTTACCCGTAGATCTATTATGCACAATGTCTTTAAAAGCACAATTAAATTTTGCATAATCTCTAAGGGAAACAGCACAGTAAGGAATGAATCTTTCAGATGTCAACAATTTTGAAAATATCTTTCTAAAGAGTATTCACACATACATAGAACTCTCTATGTAGACATTTAAAAATACATTCAAGTTTATTTTATATGTATATAAAGCCTCATTAACTTGCTACGTCAATTACAGACTAAATAAAATTCTAATGAGAGCTAGAGATCTTTAAACTTTGTCAGAAAAAAATTATTTTAAAGTGTTTAGAAGCATGTAAATAACATGCAAATAGAAATGTCTCTTCATTTTAAAAGTTCATATGACTTCTATTTGGTAAAGTGTAGTTTCATTCCTTATGAAAAGTTGCTTTGATTAATAATATTATATAATTCAAGCTTACTGTTTAATATTATTTTAAAAATGGGTGTTCCAATAGGCTATGATTCTTTTTTGTTCAACCCTATATTCCCAGCAGTATCTAGAGGAGTGCGTGGCAGATGGTAAGTATGTACTCAATAAAAATTTGTCAAAAATGCTTAACAAATGAATAAATGCTACTGTTAACATAAACATTTAACATTACCAAGATTCCTTCTCTTCAGTGATTCCTGGTTCAGATTTAAGAAGAGGATGTAGCAGCCAGTAGTGGTCCTGAGATAGGTCTGCTTTTGCCAACAAACAAGGCTTTCCTCTGTCCTTAATTCAGAAAGACCTCTGCCCAGAAAGGGTCTCCACTAATAAGGAAAAATCAAGTTTAAACTCTAAGTTTATGTTAAACTTCCATGTGATCGGTGCATCACACCATTATGAAAGCAACAATTTCAAGCTTGAAAACAGGAAAAATAAGAGTATAAATGAATAAAGGCAATTGGTTAAATGTTAAATATCAGGGAATTGGATTTATTAACATCTCAAGGGACAGTATTTAAATTATAATCTTAAAGCACTCAGCAAACTAGCCAATACATTTCCTACTCTGCAGTAGAGTAAGATGTAGCCAAAAGTTGTATCATTACTTTTATGAGTTTGTAAATCAAATATGATTCATCACTTAGTAAAGATCACTTAATTATTTTAATTATACAGCAACTAATTTAGTGATCATGTGTGCCTGATGTTGTCAAGGAATAATATACACGACTTGGCCCACACTAGTTCTGCAAATATAAGTTATGTCTAATATTTCCTATTAATTATTCCAGAACCAGCACAAAACCAACCCATTACAAAAACATTTTAGACTCCCAGAAGATTGAAAGTACATAATATTCTAAATTATTTTTAATTAACAAACTAAGGTTCTAGGAAGCCTTTTCTTTGAATTTGCATAAAAGATTAGTAAATTTAATTTTAGTGTATATCCTAATCAGCATGATATAAAGAGCTTAATCCAGTGATTCAGGACAATAGCAGAAAATTAGAATTTGTGTTTATCTTTAAGGCTAGCGTACACACCACACATATCTGACATATGACAAAACCCTTATCTTTACTTGTGTCCCTTAATGGCTCAAGAAAGAGCTACATGATTCCTGCATCTGTGAAGCTGGACTGAAAGAATTTTTATTGGTTTTCATGAGTACATCGAGATATGGCTGAAAGCCAGTGTTTAAATTGGATAGCTTCCATATCTTTCAAACATTAGAAACATACAGCTGAGAAAAGAGCAATAAATATCAACAGAGTTTTCTGGAAACATCAATGTAAGAAAGATTCCAAGCAATTTCTGCTAAACCATGGTGAAAAAGGAAGTAGCATTGTAGATATGCCCAAAACTGGAGACAGTCCCAATACTTCTGCAATCATTCACTCATAAACTTCCCTCAGTATCAAATTCTACATATTTCACTAAAAATGAAAGCCAAGTTAGCTCCAAAATATAATCTACATCAATCACTGACATCAATAAAAAACAACTAACGACGCTAACATAATTGTGATACTAGGTTGGGATAAATAGCTGCATTTTGGGGGTAGGTGATCACCAACACCTATTGCAAGTCAACTGAATAACCACTTTGAAAAAATGTGTACATTTCCAAGCATTTTGGTGATGTTTATGTGAGCCCCTAATGAATATGTAGCCACGAGTAGCAATTTTAGACTCAAGTCCTCCTAGATAAAGGGAAACACCAACAGCAACCTGTTGAAAGCGTTGATCATCATTCATTCATTTAACAAATGTTTATTGAACAACTGGAAGATAGTTGGGGTAAAAAAGCCTTAAAGACTAAATAAGAAGTAGCTATGTGAGATGATAGATATGTTAATCTATTTCACTATTTTAACTGTTTTATTATCTGTATATATTTCATAACATCATGTTACAAACCTCAAACATACACAATAAAATTTATTTTAAAAGAAGACTAAAAGAGAATATATATAAGTAATCAGATACACAATTTACACTTTATAATTCTAAAAGGGAAAAATAAGTCATTAGATAATAATGAGAACTCAAGGAGTATTTAAATCAGATGAGGAAACAGAGACAGCCTCTTTGAGGAGGTGAACAACCTGGAGATGTATGTGGCAAATATAGCTAGTGTGCATAGAGCAAACATACGGATCATTGGTAGTCTTGCCTTTACTGGCTTTTATCTATAAGCCAGTTCTGCTTTGACTCCCTCAATACTACGTCTATAATTTTGGAATTCCCTTGTTTCTCTCATGTTCCACTCCCTGGATGCCTGACACCCCCATCAAACTTCTTGCCCCTTCACTTCTCCCAGCTGGGTTTCTGGCTGAGGAGCTAAAGCTGCAACTCCATGGTCCTGTCTCACTGTGGGTCAGGGGCAGTGACAGCCAGACATGTGGCATGAATGGGGACAAATCTCAGTAGTGATACATCAGTTTGGCTAAAAAGCTTTGCTTGATGTTATGGGAACAATTTCTTAGCACAATAGGCAAATTTAACTTCTCTCAAATTCACATACTATACTTAAAATATACTTAAGTAAAAAATTTTATTTAATTATCCATGAACTGATTATTTTCAGCTGCATAGCAATATGCTTAAAGTCATAGTGTGCAGTTTACCTAAAATAAAAAATGACATTTATGCAATTGTTACTCTTCTCTGAAAGAGGATTTAAACTTTCATGATATGTCTACAATATACTATTCTTTTATGTAACAGACTTATCAGATCTTTTATTTAATGGACACAAAGACATCTGGTCAGATTATACTGGTACATACAATAGTTACATAGTCAGTTGTTTTTATTTATAAATATTTGTAAGTGCTAAGCCTGAAGATTTCCTAGAAAGAAAGAAAAAGAATCTCTTAAGAATATTATATCATATCCAGACAAACAAAACTCACAATACCATAAAAGATAAATTATTATCAAGGGGAGGAAAAAACACAAAAATATAACATGGTTACCGTTGAGTTCAAATTTTACAATTTCAGGCACCTTTTTAAGTTTTTGTTTCAAAGCTCCAGATCTGGACAGAGCATAAATAACTACTTCTTTCTCAGTATTTTATACATAGAAGAATAAGCCTAAAATGACTTTTTTTCCTTATATAGGCTAGTATAATAGTCAGTAATAAGAGATCCTTATACAGGGTATCTAATTTTTTTAAAAGTAAGTTATTTTGATTAGCATTATCAACATTAAGTTTATTCTCTCTAGAAATATATATTTTCCCATAATTCTCATCACTATTAGTTGCTATATATGTGTAATTTTATTTATTTATGTTTGTCTTCTGTACTAGGCTGTTACCTCCATGAAGGCAGTGTCTTCATCTGTCTCGGCTGCTACAACAGAATCCCATAGAGTGGGCAGCTTATAAACAAAAAAAATTTATTTCTCACAGTTCTGGAGGCTGAGAAGTCCAAGGTGGAGGCACCGGCAGATTTAACATCTGGTGAGGGCCTGCTTTCTGGTTCATAAATGGCTACATTCTTGCTGCATCTTCACATTAAGAAAAGAGAGAGAGTTCTCCTGGGTCTCTTTTAAAAAGGCACTAATCCCATTCATGAGGGCTCCACTAGCATGTTCTAGCCACCTAACAAAGGTTCTGTACTTCCTAAAACCATCACCATGATCTTTATGATGTCAACGTATAAACATTTTTTAGTGGAGAGAACACAAATATTCTGTCTATAGCAGTCAGGTGCCATTTCCATTTTTTGTTCCACATTTTTAGGCCCTCAATATGTTTTTATTGAAACAGTAAATTTTTATAATGATAAACAGACTATATGGTACTTATACGTAAGAATTAAAAGTCCCTGGATCTAAATTACTTGGGAGGCTGTGGCAGCAGAATCTCTCAAACCCCCGGGGGCGGAGGTTGCAATGAGCTGAGATCATGTCACTTCACTCCAGCCTGGGCAAAAGAGTGAAATTCTGTCTCAAAAACAAACAAACAAACAAACAAGAAAGTCCCTGAATATTAACTGAAATGCAGGAGAGAAAACAGGAAAGCCAAAAGTAATTTAAGTTTCTAACCATATTAAGAGAATGAACCAAAAAGTGAGCTAATATGATTCATATTTTTCTCTTACAAGAAAAAAATCTGAACTATTAAGATATATTTCTCTTACTAACACTGAAATTGTGAAATAGTATGAAGTTAAAAAATATATAAATCTAGTGTAATATATTCAGACAGATTATGAATAAATCAGTACAGAAAAAATATAACAACTGATGACTGGAAATAAGGTCTACCTCTGTTTTTGAAAGTTGAGGATAGAATACCAAAATGGAGGTTTACATTCTTAAAATCTGCAACCACATAATAATGTTGACCGATATTTGTGGTCCTACTTAGCCTTGGTTAAGAACCCTGAACACAGCGTTCAATAAATGCCCATTACTAAGACAAACAATATTCTAGAGGTAAATGGCAACTTGTGTGAGTTTACCTTTAGCATATAAGATATGGATTCACAGTTAAAGGACTGGAAGAAATGACAGGAAGGACAACTCTCATCTCCACTCAAACTCCTATTTGTTTCCATATTTTTATGTTTAGGAAATGAAGAATTGGCAACAAGGAAAATACACTTTGCATGTATCCTGTACCATGCACGTTACACAAACATGATCTTATTCCAACAGAATGCTCTGAAGTATCTACATTTTCTTTATGAGGAAATCAGCTAACCTCCTAATAAAAATTCAAACCCTGGTCTGACTCCAAACCCTAAATTCTTCATACTTCATCTTATTGACAGAGCAGAACGTAAAGATTAGGGCTTATGAAAGACCAGAAGAGGCAATAGAAAGAATCAGATTGGCTTCAAGCACAAAGATTATCTGGCCTTAAATAAAATACAGGTGCATGTCTTGCTGGCCATAATTGGAGAAGGGGGAAGGCACCCAGTGAAAGAGGGAATTGTTGATTGTCAGAAAGCCCCCTCACCTTTTTTTTTTTTGAGACAGAGTCTCTCTCTGTCACTCAGGCTGGAGTGCAATGGCATGATCTTGGCTCACTGCAACCTCTGCCCCTCAGGTTCAAGCCGTTCTCCTGCCTCAGCCTCCCGAGTAGTTGGGACTACAGTGCATCACCGTGCCCAGCTAATTTTTGTACTTTTAGTAGAGACAGGTTTTCACCATGTTGGCCAGGCTGGTCTGGAACTCCTGACCTCAACCTCCCAAATTGCTGGGATTACCGGTGGGAGCCACTGCACCTGGCCAGGAATCCCCTTAACTCCAATTTTTTTTTCAAATAATCCCTTCAAGTTACATTAAAGAGAATCCACTGAGTTTAATAGAGAGAATAAAGTGCATGTTCCGGAGTCAAATTCCCCCCACCCCATCACCGCCCTACCAGGTTTGAATGCTAAACCATCAGAAAACCTGCTCTAGAGGTTCTTCATAAAAATCTCTCTCACAGCTGTAGCTTGGCACCTGCAATCCTGTCAGAGCAATTTATGTCTTTCCCCTTGGCCACCAGAACACATGCAAAAGAGAAGAACAACCCAACACACACCATTATTCCACATAAGCAAATCACAAGAGCTTGGCTGGAGATGCTAGTCACCTGGAAAAACAATCCAGGAAGCCCTTTCACCTTGCTTGGTGATGACTAATCAGATGTTCACCCACGAATGTGTTCCTTTCACTCAGCCAAGAGATCACTCTAGTCATGTATCAACCTCATTATTTTCTTTTTAGTACATTTTAAACATTTTAAATAATAGACTGAGAAAGCTCACCTATCCAGGGACCAGTTTTCTGGAACTTTCCAATTCTAGAATTCTTCCTGAGTAGCCAAACAAAACCAAACTCCAAACCTGTTAGCAGAATTAGCCCCTGCACAGGCAGCAATAAATGAGTACAACTGAAAAGGGTCCTGGACCCAAAGATCAGGACAACCCCACTGTGTTATGGATGTGTCAATTCAAAGACATTAATAACAATAGACCACAGGCAATTTTCTGAAGAGTGAAAAAAAATCTGTTGAGAAAAGGCTACTTCAATTAAACCTTTTTGGGGGGCGGGGAAGCAGGAGAAGAGCCAAATCATACTACTAAGGAGCATTTTGTGGCTGCAATATTTTATTCTATATTTTAAAGAAAAAGAAACTGTTACCTACAACTTCTTCAAGAAACCAAGTTCTGGAGCCTGTGCATGTAATTAGCTTCAATCTTTGTGGACACAGCACCTACATCTGCCTGTATATGGGATGACTCTGAGTCATCCAGAGCAAAGTTAAACTACTGTTTAATTAGGCCATAGGCCCCAGCTGTTCAATCAAACCTTAATCTAGGTGGTGTGGTAAAGGAATTTTGCAGATACATGTAACATCTATAATCAGTTGATTTAAGTAAAGGAGATTATCCTCAATAATCTGGGTAGGTTTTGCTCAGTCATCAAAAGAACAGATGAGTGCTTTCCCTGACGAAGAAGACATTCTACCTGTAGACTATGCAGCTTCAGTTTCCTCCAGGGAATTCCCAGCTTGCAGATTGCCCTAAAGATTTTGGACTTGCCCAGCCAGCCTCCATAATCACACAAATCAATTAGTTTCAATAAATTTCTCTCTCTCTCTCCACACACACACACACACACACACACAAACCAACATATATGCACACAACATATGTGTGTGTGTGTGTGTATGTACATTCTCCATAAGTTGCACCTGAAGTTATATCAGAGCAATTTCTGTTTTTCTGGTGGAGCCATAACTGACTGATACAGATTTTTGTAGTAAGAGTAGTTCCATAGGAACAGAATTTTAAGGATAAACTATATGAATTGGTTTGGTTCTGCTATTCCTGGAATGTGTTCTCTAATGTGATTAAATTTAAAGGTATTAAAGACAATTTTCAGTTGTGAAGAGGGTACTGGTAGTCTGTGGCATGATGTGGCAATAGAGAAATACAAATATCATGACTGAATACTCATAATGAAGTATTTGTAAAAGGCAAAGTTTTAGGTGACCATATGTTTTGTACCTTAGAACATTTTAGCCAGACTAAAGAGTATGATGAAATTGGCAGGCTGCTGACAACTGTGCTATGGAAAATGGAAAGAAAAAGATTAACTCAGGGCTTGAGATTTCTTGTTCAAGCGCTGCATAAATAACCTGAATACTTCTATGTCTGCCCAAAAACAAATCCTTGTCTCCTATAGCCATAGGGCTAAGATTTCAAAAGCAGACTCACACTGTGGGTTGCTGAATTACAACACAAAATGAATTTCTCCTGTTAAAGTAGGAGAATTGATTGAGAACAAGTGGGATCTTGAAAATTAGAATGGGGACATATGGGAAATCCCACTCAAACTTGTGACATCAAACCTCTAAATTCTGATGAGTTTCTTTGCCAACAGAAAAATCTTTCCACCTCTGTCTGAGGTTAACTCTGTGTTGCCTAAAGAACCAGTAATGGCTGCTCCTAAGGTAGGTGTCTTGCAAGACCCTGTTGATTCTCCTCAGAATTTATCCCTGATACCCCTCTTTGCTTCTAGATTTTTAACTAGGCTCAAGTCCCAACAGGCCCCAAAGATTAAGGTACAAAGTGTGGTCCACAAGGAAATGTGCTACATACCAAAAAAGTTGCATGAGTTTTCCAATTTATACAATCTGGGGATTATGTAAATGAATATTAAGTATGTGGGATAATTGTGGAAGAAACATAATGTTGAATCACATAAATCATGTCCTTTCAAGTGCATTCCTAGGGGGATTTTAGGGATTAGTGCCACCATCAAGGACTTGAAGGATACAGGGGTAATGATTACCACCACCTCTTGTTTAACTTGTCTGTTTGGCCTGTGTAGGGCCTTCCACCATAGTAAAATTCCCATAAACTTGCATCAGGATGAATTTATTGATATCATCCCACTAAGCAGAGATTCTGGATTCAATATTTTAGCTCAAAGGGTTAGAAAAGGCTCTAACAGTTTGGTTTGTTGGCTGAAACATGGACTACAAGGTGGTCTACCTTAAATGAAATCAAATGCCAGAACTAACTGCCTTGCTACACTGAAGAGGAAGATATCCAAAGGCTAGAGAGGGAGGTCAAAATATTAGAATAAATTTATCATGTAAGACATGCTCCTGAGGACACACATTCCATCATGATGGTGAGAAATAAATTTGTGAGGGGAGCCCCAGCATCCTTAAAGAGCTCTGCGATCCTTCTTCTTACAGGTCAGACACTACCGTGGGAATTGCTGCCACTGAACTGGGTGGCATACCTAAATGCAATAAGGATAATTGGCTCCCAGGGTGACAGAGGCCGTATGGCAGGCTTAATCATCAAAGACAAGGTTGATGTGGTTACACAGTGAACAGCAAAGTCAATGCAGTAAACAGAATAGTCTAACTTGTGGAGACCTGTGGAATTGGCTAGTTGATCATGGTGTTTCTAGAAAAGAAATAGGTAATCTACTAAATTCTTAATCTGTATATAAACAAGAGTTAAAAAAACTATTGAACTATGGAGTGAGGCAAAGTAGAAATCACCAGAACTGTCTCCACTTAGAAAAACAGTAAATCAGAAGCAAATCTGTATTCCTAGAGGGACTGCAGAGCTTAATGCCCCATTGAGGACTTGAAGGATGCAGGGGTGATGATTCCCCTCACATCTCATTTACTCATCTACTTGGCGTGGGTAGGACCTGCCACCTCAATGAAATTCCCAGGGATCTAGTCATATGGGGTATGTTAGACATATCCCTTCTAAAGTAAAGATTAAGTTGTTGCATTTGGCTCCTCATGCAACCAAAAATGAAACACAATGCCAAGTGGGTGGGCCTCTTTGGATTTTAGAAGCAACTTATTCTTTATTTGGGTGTACTACTCTGACTGATTTATTGAGTGACCCAAAATCTGCTAGTTTTGGGTGATTCCCCAAATAAGAGAAGGCTCTATAACAAGTCCAAGCTGCCATGTAAGCTGCTTTGTCATTTGGAACATATCATTAATCAGATCTGATGATTGTGCTTGAAGTGCCAGTAGCAGATAGAGATGTTGATCGGAGCCTTTGCCAGGTCCCTGAAGGTGAATCACAGTGCACACTCTGAGGCTTTGTTCCAAACCCTTGCCATCTTCTGAAGACGGCTACTTTCCTTTTGAGAAACAGCTTTTTGTCTGCTACTGGGTCTATACAGAAACTGAACACCTCACCACGGGCCACCAAGTTACTATGAAATTTAAGCTACCCATCATTCAAAGGTTGTTGTCTTACCCACCAAGACTTTTAATGTTGGGCATGTACAGCCATACTCCAATATCAAATGGAAGTGGTATATATATGATTGGCCTGAAATAGGCTCAAGCAATTTACATAAGGAAGTGACCCAAATGCCCATGGTCCCCACTCCTGCCATTACCTTCTCTCTACCAGTCAACACCTATGGTCTCCTGAGGAGTTCCCTGCAATCAATTGACTGAGGAAACAAGATTTCAGAATGGTTTACAGATGGTATTGCATGACATGCCAATACCACCTGAATGTAAAGAGAGATTGCACTAGAGCCCCTTTCTCACATATATCTGAAGGACAGTGCTAAAGAGAAGTCTTCCTAGCAGACACAACTTTGAGCAGTAAAACTGGGTGTTCATTTTACTTGAAAGGAGAAATGGCCAGAGGTATAAGACTATATTGACTCATGGGCTGTGGTCAACAGTTTGGAGATGGGCATCAAGTTAAAAGGAACATGATTGAAAAATTGGTGACAAAGATAGCTGAGAAGAGGTATGCAGATAGATATCTCTAAATGGACATAGAACATAACATTCATGTCCCATGTAAATGCTCACCAAAAGATGACCTCAGAAGAGGAGAATTTTAATAATCAAGTGGGTAGAATGACCCATTCTGTGGATACTGTGCTTCTTTCCCCAGCCACTGCTGTCTTTGACCAGTGGGTTTGTGAAGGGTGGCCATGGGGAGGGATGAAGTTTACGCATGGGCTCAGTAAAACGAACTTCCACTCAACAGGGAAATTGGAGATGGGCCAACCTGACTTCAGCCACTGCTGAGTGCCCAATCTGTCAGCAGCAGAGACCAACACTGAGCCTCCAGTATGGTATCATTCCCTGGGTGATTAACCAAGCTGCCTGGTGACAGCTTGATTATATGAGACTGCTTCTATCTTGGAAAAGTGCTGCTTTGTTATTACTGGAATTATACACTTACTGTGGATATAAATTTACTCTCCCTCATGTAAAGTTTCTGTTGTAACTACCTCCATGAATTTACATAATACTTAATCCATGCTTATGGTAATCCACACAGCATGCCTTCTGATCAAGGAGCTTACTTCACAGCAAATGAAGTATAGAAACTCTCATTCACTGATCTTACCATGTTCTCCATCATCCTGAGTTAGATGGCATAATAGAAAACAGTGGAATGGCCTTTGAAGACTCAATCATAGTGCCAAGTAGGTGGCAGTATTTTGCTGGGCTCTGGAAATATCCTCTAGGCGGCTGTACATGTTCTAAATCTAAAAGTGATGTAAATGACGAGTTAATGGGTACAGCACACCAACATGGCACATGTATACATATGTAACAAACCTGCATGTTGTGCACATGTACCCTAGAACTTAAAGCATAATAAAAAAAATCTAAAAATGTATATGCTCAATATGTGGTGCTTGATCTCCTGTTGCCAGGATTTGTGAATCCAACAATCAAGGGGTGGAAACGAGAGTGACATCAATAACTATTACACTTAGCAACCCACTAGAGAAAAATTGCTTCATGTCCCCACAACCTTACCCTTTGCTGGTGGAGAGGTCTTAGTTTCAAAGGGAGGTGTGCTTCCACTAGGAGACAAAAGGATTCCACTGAACTGGGAATTAAGGCTGCCGCCAGTCACTCTGAGCTCCCCAGACCTCTGAATCAACAGGCAAAGAAAGAAATTACTATGTTGGTTGGAGTGGTGAATCCTGATTACCAAGGGGAAATTGGGCTATACCACGCAATGGAGGTAAGGATGAGCATGTCTGAAACACAGGAGATCCCTTAGGGCATCTCTTATTACTACCACATTCTGCGAAGAAAACCAATAGAAAATCACAAAATTTCAATTCAGGCAGGACTGCTAATGGCCCAGCCTCTTCAGGAATAAAGGTTTGGGTCATCCTGCCAGGCTAAGAACCATAACCAGCTGAGGTGCCTGCTTAAGAGCAGAGAATTATGAAATGGGTAATGGAAGAAGGGAATCATAAATACCAGCATTGACCATTTATGACATGGCCAGTTGTAGAAGCAAGGACTATAATTTTTAAGTATCCCTTATTTTTTTAGAAATGTGTGTGCACATGTATTTAAGATTTTTGCTTTCTTTCCCTCTTTTAAGTCATTATGATCTAACATAAAATATATTAATAATAGCTAACTTTACATTACAGTGTTTAAGTTACAGAATGTCAAGGAGAAAGTGAATGACATTGAATCCTCTTGTAGGGAAAGGGTTACCATGTTTTGGGTTGGAAAACATGCTTCAGGATAGCTGTATCGCGTTAGGTGGAAGAGTAACTTTGCTATGTTCTTTATTTTGAGGTTAAATACGGTTTCAGGAAATGTGCCTGAGTCTAAAGCTGACAAAGTATGGACTGTGATTTGGTGATCATCTTCATGCGTCAACCTGACTAGGCTGTAGTCCCCACTTAATCAATCAGACACTCATCTAGGTGTTTCTGTGAAAGAATTTTATAAATGTGACTAATATCTGCAATCAATTGACTTTAAGTGAGGAAGATTATCCTCAATATCTTAGTGGTCCAGATTCAATCATCTGAAAGGGCCTAAGAGCAGAACTGAGGTTTTCCTGAGGAAAAATAAATTCTACCTGTGGACGGAAGCTTAAACTCTTGCCCCAGAGTTTCCACCCTACCCTTCTGCCAGTGTATAGATTCCTTAAGCCCATTCCTTGCAATGAGTGTCTTAATGTATATCTCCTACTGTTTCTGTTTCTCTGTTTCTCATCTGTTTCTCTGGTGGAAGCCTGACGGATACAATTGCATATAGCTAGTGAGGGCATGTAAAAGTGGAACATACCAAAATGACTTCCAGTAAGAAAAATTCCATTAAAAAAAAGAAAGCTTTGTCATTCATCCTGATTCCCAAGGGTGTACTAGAAATACAGTATTTCTATGAAGAAGGCATAAATTGAGATACAAAACTAAAACCCAGCATAATAAACTACTTGCCCCAAAGTCACACAGGTGAGAATTTGAAGCTAGGTTTTATGGCAGAAACATTTATTTTATTTTAATTGCATAAATTAACTTCTATTTAATAAATGAATGCATTGTTTCTCTAGACAAGATTCACCATTGTAAAGAAAACCGAATAAAAAGAAACATTGATTTTTTTCCTCTATAGAAAATAGTACTCAGAAAAACAATGATAGCACTTTGAAACTTCATAGTAACTTAGATTTTTAAAAAGTGGACATCAACTAGAGATTTAATTTCAAAATGTAAAGCATGAGAATGCTTGGATTTTGTTTTGAGGGTTTCGTTTTTCTTTGATTACAAATATATGGGTACACATAAAGTCTAAGATCAATAATAGAAGGTTGTTAAATGCTAAGACTCAAGCAAAAGAGTCAATGTTCAATTTTTTCTTAGTTCTTAGAAGTGAAGTCCCTGGTTTGACGTAGGGCATTCCCAAATAATGTAACCGGGGCTGATATTCCCCCAAATAATGATTGTCATGGAAAAAGCCAGTTAACACTCATATTATTGTAAGGAAATTAATTTCAGCAACTTCCACATAGTTTTCTCTTCTATTACAAGCAAGCTTCAGTCAAAAACAAAGACCTACTTCCTAATTCTTTCATTTTATACTTTCTTCTTAGATAGACAACCTCTTCCTAAGGATAAATCTAAGCAGAGTAAGGAATAATAACCCCTCCATATTGCATGCTTCACTTCACCTAGGCCCTATGTGAGCAGTTTCAACTGCAGGAAGTTAAGTCTCATCTGAAGGTCACTACAGCCTTTGCAAAAAAAAAAAAAAAAAGGCAAGACTGATTGTATCAAAGTTGCTTTTTAATCTCCTCATCAGTAATAAAGTAAAGCACAATTTTGTAATTAACACACTTGAGTTTTTCAGTTTTCAAAAGGTGACAGTCACCTGAGTCTTTAAAGACCTTCCTGGCTTCCAGCTCCAGTATCCTTCCAATCCATATAACCCCCAAAGCTGAGGATATCACAAGTATCCTTTAACCTGTGGCCCCACATAACAGAGTCTCTGCTTTAATGCCCTATGTAGTTCACTACTCCCTCCAAGATTGGCCTCTGTGCTAGTCTATCCAGGTTTCCCAGGGCTGTATTTCAGGCCCCAGCCTCAGCCCCAATCCATGGGACCCATAGTCTGTGAACATATCTATCTGTTTATCTGCCTGGATATTGTCTGCTTCCAGACTCTGTGTCACCACAGCCCACCAACCTGCTGGGACACCATCTGCTGCACCTTGCTGGTCCTAGTGGACTCCGGCCCCCTATCTGCCAGGACCGCCTCCTGTTGACATCATTATTCTCTCCAGATAATGAGCCTACTAGCTCGCCTGGACTGTCTCCCATCAGCGGAAACAAGTTCCAATTCCAATGACCTCTTTCACACTGGAGACCATGCCCTGTCATTAAAAAACAAACTAACCCTATCCTCTACCACCAATTATTATACTGACAATGTTACACTACTCTTTGTCCTATAAAATATTCCAACTTAGCAGGTTTCAAGCATAATTAAAACAGATTGTGGATTATTTAAGAAAGAGTATGTGTGTATGATAACTCTAAAAGATAGAAGTCATGTAAACAACCTGTACTAAAGAAAAGTGATCAACAGCAGAATATTTTCACTGGCAATATAGAACTGAAAAGCAATAATCAAATTCGGCTTTCCAAACAGTCTGCCATCTAATAACACAGTTATAAAGACAAAAGTTGAAAAATAAAATAAATGACATTAACCCTTTAGGAGGTAAACAAAATATGTACCTAATGCAGAAACAAGTCCCAAACCCAGTTATAGGAACTGTCAAATCCATACAACTCTAAGATACATGAATATTTTGCTTAGTTTTTAAAGCAGTCCTTTATTTCTGCAAATATGCCTTGATTTAAAACAAATGACAAAAAAACATCAGTGTTAGCTGTATAATCATTAATCCTCCACATAGAAACAATGTTTTCACCAGTCTAATAATTTCAAGATGTACTGAAAGCAAAAGCAAGAAACACTTAAAATAATACAATTCTCAAACTCAAAGTACTGTTTGTAGACATCAGATCTGATGAGGTCACATCACATTAAAATGTTATTAAACAATTAGCTGTACAGGCAATATTCCAAGTACTTTACAAATATCAACTGCTTTAATCTTCTTAATAACTCTGGGGGAGAGGCACTAATACTAATACCATTTACAAATGGAAACACAGAGACAGAGAGATTAAGTAATTTACCAGCAGTCACACAGCTAATAAAAAATGACAAAAGTAAGACTCAAATTCAGCAATCAATGGTTTGATCCCCTGCACTTTGCAGCATCTCTGAATGACTTATGAGGCTCCTGCAGCCAGAAAGGGGCAAAACAAGGTATGGAAGAGAGATTTGCATTGTCTCGTGCACTTTCCATAAAATTTTCTGGTCAGTTCAAACGTTCACCTAGTGTTAAAAAGACTAAGAAATTCTATGTGGTGGGCTAGTCAATTGTCACAAGCAAAAGCAGCAAAAGAAATATAAAGTATTCCTGAAATCACAACTTTATGTGATATGATTAAACTATGATATACATTTAAATACCGACAACAGAATTCACAAACTAACACACAGAATAATTTTAAGTGAATTGGCTCATTTTGAGTTAACCCCTTGCAGTCAGTTCACATGATATGAAAAAACAATATAACCACAACCCAAATTAAACCAAAGAAGAGCTTTCACTGATATAAAGCATTGTTTTTTATTAAGCCGCACTACAGCAACCATACCCATACAAACAGAACTGACGTATACTAAAGACTTTAAACAATAATTAGCAATGAAAACATTCATGATGTCTTCCAGCAATTTAAAGACACAACTTCTAAGACAAACAAACAATAATAATCAGTGCATGTGCACCTTTTAAATAGTGATTTCATCTTTATGAAAGTTATAACCTCAACCTTTTGATGTGTTTTTAAAAAAGCATACATTTATATTTTGATTTTTTAAATGACTATAGTTAAAATTTCTATGCTATTTACAAGGTAGGATAATAGTTTGACATTCAGTTAATAAAAAATACTATGTGTTCTCAAGCATCTGTAAATTAGAATATTATAGGCTGAACATATTTGTAGAGAATTCAAATTACCATTATTTTATTAAGAACATTAGGTGAAACTTGAAACTTAACATATGATAGATCTTTACTTGTAATGTATCACTTAATTTATAATGAGTATTTTAGCAATTACATTTTTATTTCCAGCAGGTAGTCAAGAATACTGATTTTAGTGACATTGGTGGTAGAGTGGTGATCATAGCTGCCTTCTAAGAATGCTGATTTTATTTATCTTATAAATGTGTAAAACATTTTGGAGAAACAACAATAAATTTGAGGTGAGTAAAACTTACTAGTTAACACCAGGTTACATAGCTGGTTAATGGCAGTCCTTGAAATATCCAGCTCAAATATCAAAATCAAACAATTGAATGGGGAAGAAATAGAAAGCTTTCTACTCCTTTGTTCTGTTTGTTATGCTGCTTCTTATGTTTAGAAAACACGTAGAGAACTAAGATAATGCATTCTTAGAGCTGCCCCATTAGAAAAATGAAAAAGCTTTGCCTTGCCTTCAAAATGGCTGGTAACAGTATAGCTTTAATTTATTCATTTTTCCTTATGCTTGCTCTCTCCCCTACCAGGTATACCTAAACACTGCCTCTTTTTAAAAAAAATTAAAAATCTGCAATCCTTTTAATCCTAGGAGCTATACTAGTTTAGAAGTTTAAAATAAAGATGTAATAAGGAATTTGGTGTCCTAACACCGTGAATCATAGTGATACAATAGCAATATAACCTTTACTATGAAGAATACCTGAGACCAAGCCTAGGTGAAGGAAATTACAGGTCTGTATTGAACATGCAAGTTTCAAGCTATGGTTTAATTAGTGAGTCAATTTTCTGTCTCCAGTACATTGGCACACCCAAACCTTAAAGATATGTCACACTCATTCGCTAGCCGGAAATCAAGACAACTGTAGGACAAAACTAAGCTGACAGTAACTAGAAAAGAGATGATGTCTGATTACCACTGACACTTGATTTTCCAGACCAGATTTTCCTACCTAAGGGGACAAATGGGACAGAGTGAGAAGAGGGAGCAAATAGCTTTACCTGGTATGTGAGATAGCAAGCACAAGGAAACAATGATAGATTAAAAGTATACTCTTGGCCTGGCACGGTGGCTCGCGCCTGTAATCCCGGCACTTTGGGAGGCAGAGGAGGGCGGATCACAAGATCAGAAGATCGAGACCATCCTGGCTAACATGGTGAAACCCCGTCTCTATTGAAAATACAAAAAAAATTAGCCAGGCGTGGTGGCGGGCGCATGTAGTCCCAACTACTTGGGAGGCTGAGGCAGGAAAATAGGGAGAACCCGGGAGGTGGAGCTTGCCGTGAGCCGAGATCATGCCACTGCACTCCAGCCTGGGCAACAAGCGAGACTCTGTCTCAAAAAAACAAAAAACAAAAAACAAAAAACCCTATACTCTTACCAGCCATTGTGAAAGCAAGGTATCAGACTTCATTTTTCTAACGAGGTGGCTCTAAGAATGCATTATCTTAGCTCTCTGTGTGTTTTCTAAACACCAGAATAACAAACAATGAACTGGAAAAGCTTTCTATCTCTTGCCCCATGCAATATTTTGATTTTGAGATTTGGGCTGGATATTTCAAGGACGGTCATTAACTAGCTATGTAACCCAGGGTTAAAATAACAACTTTAGACAAAATAAATTTAACAGTTTATTTAAGCAAATAATGAATAATGAATCAGACAGCACTCAAAACGGAAAGAGGTTCACAGAGTTCTGCTCTAGCAGCCTAAGCAGTGGGCTTTTACAATCTGAACATGGAAATAAAGTAAAAAATTACTTGATTGACTATAGTTATGCATTTCCATTATTTGTGTATGGTTCAATGGGAGGTCTCTTGTTATATAACCAATCAGCTTTCTGGGTGTCTGTGATTGGCTGAAGCTCAATTCAAAATACATCAGTAACAGCCAGGTGGCTCAGACCTCTAATCCCAGCACTTTGGGAGGCTGAGGTGGACGGATCATCTGAGGTCAGGAGTCTGAGACCAGCCTGGCCAACATGGTGAAACTCGGTGTCTACTAAAAATAAAAAAGTAGCCGGGTGTGATGGCATGGGCCTGTAGTCCCAGCTACTCGGGAGGCTGAGGTAGGAGAATCACTTGAACCCAGGAGGTGGAGGTTACAGTGAGCTGAGATGGTGCCATTGCACTCTACCCTGGGCGACAGAGTGAGACTCCATCTCAAAAAAATATATACACACACACACACACACACACACACACACACACATATTAATCAGTGACAGGGAATGCCTCGAAGTTGACTTTTGGTGTGGCTTGTATAAGCGCTCTGGAAACAGAAACAACCCTAGATGAGTGGCCTGCTGATTATTTGGCTTTAATACCAGAAAGTCACATCACCTCTCATAGCTTTGTTTTCTCCATACGCAGTCTGATCCTTCACTGTGGTTTGCCCGGGAAACCATATTTTCCTGACTTCCCATCCATTTTAGCTTTTGCCATTTTCAAAAGCTCCCACTGTGGTAATATATAAAGCCATAAATTAGAATGATGTTTTCTTCTAACTTTTCTGGCAATAACGTTCTGCTATCCACGGGCCCAATTTAGGAGTAAGGAAGGCCACTAGATGTGAATAGCAAATGAAGTGTTTCATTTACCAAGTGAAATATAAATTTCACAGGGAGAACAGAGCTAGAACTATATATATCTGTATATATTTCAAAAACAATGTTTTGAAAAGAAGTGTGATATTATTTTTGTAAGTTAAAAAACACAAATCAAGACTAAATATTGGAATGGTTGTATAAATAGATGAGTGAAAATATAAAATAGACTGAAACAATGCACACTAATTCATAGGAGTTTCTGAGAGGAGACTTAACTGTTGCATTTTATTTCTTTATAAAGGAGGCTTTAAGCAGACATTATAAAATAAAATGAGTCAATTCTGGGAGGTAGGAAATTGATTTTATTCTTTGTTCTTTTCTTCATTATTTAAATGTCTCATTATTTGAATTCATATTCACATAATATGAATTACATGAACAAAAAACACAACACAGACTATGAAAACAAAGAGAAGGTGAAACTAATCAAAGATAGGCCTAGAAAAGTGAGCCCAGAGTATTGAAATATTTATTTATTTAAATATTCATTATTGCAGCTGGTAAGCATGTGAGAAGTGAACCGCAGTCCGTTGAGTTAATGTTCTTACAGGCAATCACTAACTGCTTTATGTGTCTCATGTTGGCATAATCTCAATGTAGTTCACTACCTGAATCCTTTTGAACTTTTTACTGGCTAGTTCAAATTATGAAACAGTTGATACCAACAACATGATTGAAAAATAGGAATTGATAACACCACAGAGACTTAGAACTAAACACCCTAGCAACTTTCAAACTCATCCGACTTGCATGAGCAGGCTGTCTTTGAACATATAACAACGTGTTGTCCAAGATCTCCTTTGATATGACAAACTGAAGTTGACAGTAGAAGTCTCTTAGAATAATACAAAGTAGAAATTGAGCTAAAAAAAACCTTTCCAGCAACTAAGAATAGGTAAATAATAAGGAAATGGTAACAAAGTAGAACAATTGTCTTGGCAGCTTTTCTAATGTTGTATGTGTTTAGTATTTCTCACTGCACATTTTAGAAACATTTTGTTTTTATGAATCCCAAATAAGAAGAGAGGAACTTTTTTTTTTTTTTTTTTTTTGCGAGGCAGAGTCTCGCTCTGTCTCCCAGACTGGAGTGCAGTAGCGTGATCTCGGCTTACTGCAAGCTCCGCCTCCCGGGTTCACGCCATTCTCCTGCCTCAGCCTCCCGAGTAGCTGGGACTACAGGTGCCCGCCACCACACCTGGCTAATTTTTTGTATTTTTAGTAGAGACGGGGTTTCACCATGTTAGCCAGGATGGCCTCGATTTCCTGACCTCTTGATTCACCCACCTCGACCTCCCAAAGTGCTGGGATTACAGGCTTGAGCCACTGCGCCCGGCCAAAGAGAGGAACTTTTTACCTTAGTGGATGTCATTTTAACCTTCTGGATGGTTTAAGGGAGTCCAAGTGTTTCCCAAGATGACATTCTAGTTCCCATGTATTGAGTACCATCTATTGAGTGCCCACTATATAGCAACCATTTTGAATTAGTTCATTTACACTCATTTTTTTCTCTTCTCACCACAGTCCTGTGACATGTACTATCTCCTTTTCTCTGATGTAGGCACTAAGGATCAGAGATGAGAGATTTGGTCAAAGCCTAAGAGTAAGTGACAAAGCTGGTAGGTCTAACTTAAAAGCAGCCTTGTAGTCCCTTACTGTATTGTCTTCAGAGGAACCCTTCCCACATCAATGATTTCAACAACAGACCCTGGAATTTTTGTCTTTGGAGATGAATTAATTACCCATCCCCAACACCAACCCCTCATCCTCCCACTTGTGATCAACCAACTCAGTTATCAGAGGTAGCTTATTATAATTTCAGACAGCCTTTCCCTTGATTAAGCAAAAATGTTTTCTCCTCTAATTCCATCCACTCAAATCTAGTTTTGCCTTCTCAATCACACGGATTTTTTTGACATGATATTTCTGGCATAATTGAAGAAAGTTAGCACATCTTCTCTAGGACCTCCACAAAGTAAATCATCAGCCACTCCCGATATAATACCTTTTGGGTCTCCTCACACTCCTCTAGTCAATTTTTCTCTAGTTCAGAATTTCCATGCTAGTAATTCACAGACTCTGGAGAATTACAGTGTCTTTAGCTCTGATCCCCACAGCTCACAACAGTGCAGGGCACAGGGTAAATGGGGTAAATGCTCAAAGAACACTTACTGAATGAAGAAATGAGAAAATGAGTTTGGCACATTGCAAACATTAATTGACAATTACTTTGATCACTAAGAATTAGTGCTAATCTGTTAACGACCACCTTCATTCTTTGTATATATTCCCTTTACTCTCCTTGACAAGGGTGTCTGTGTGTTCTGCTCTTTTGTTTGCTTGTTGTTTTGTTTTGTTTTCCATTTCACCTCCAGAATTCACTGCTTACAGTGTTTGGACAGTCTTCAAAAAGTGACAGTCTGGCTAGCATGAACAGTAACAAGATTTATTCTTTATGTTTAGGGTTATGCTTGTTTGATTTGGTTAGTCATGCTTAAAACAAAATGGCTAGGTTTCTCTTTTGCTTTTATTACCCAAGAGAAGAAGAAAACATTTTACACAGTTCTTTTGACTACTTCCAGACTTTTTTCTGGTGGTGGTCAAAGAATATATGTACTAAATGTAGATTTCTGGACAAATAAAGATATATGTTTAAAAATCAATGTTTATTTAGCAAGAGTATTAGAGTTAGGGTCTATTCTGTAGTCTTTTTATAGTTTCAGGCACTTCTAGGCATGTCTCCTGAGCCAGCAGGATGAATCTCACAGGGATATAACTTCATGAATGCATAAAAGTTCTTATAGGAAGGACTATGATGATGGTTGTTAGCCAGATCCCAGGACCAAGACCTGCCTGGCCAAAAGCCACTTATTAACAGTCCCACTCCTGGTGTAAGTGAGGGAAAAAACTCTTTAAGGTGAATGGATAAAAAGAGTTGAAGTACCAAACTCAATACAGGGACAACAGTCAGGGTTAGAAGGCAAGAGATGAATGCCTGAAAGTAGAACTTCGGGCAATTTGAGCCCTGAAACAAAAGGGCGACACAGGTAGGGGAGCAGATTCCCTGTCAGCTGAGAGACTGCTAGCGGGAGGACATGAAGAAGAGTGAGTGCTCTCAGGAGGATTAGCAGTGAACAGGAGTCAATGCATTGGCCAGAATCATGGATAGCGACTGGATGTGAACAGACTAGGAAGTTCACGGGTACACTGGTTACTCTTTCCCAAGAGCTATTTGGAGCTCAGAGTCTAGCAATGATGCTAATACAGCCTGGGACAGACAATTGCTATTTTGTTAGTGTTAATTGATTGTTATAGTACTGGCTGGTATAACCTTGACTATTTTACCTAAATTAAAACTTCAAAAAAATTATTGGTCATTAATTATAATACATTTTCCTTTCATACTTCCTCTGAGTTCCCAGCATTGAAGGAGCAGAGGTACTCTAGAAGGAGGCAAACAATCTTTCTTGTATCATTAACTTCAATAAAACAGGAAACATTTCTCTCCAAATTTTATCATTGTGTCACTACTCTGTGGTTATCTACTGCATAGCTCAAGACAGAAATTGAATTATTTCCTTTTTATTAGAGATAACTTATTTTAACATGTTATCTTAATTCGGAGATTACTCAAGGCGGTTGCAAATAATTTCTACCGAAATAAAATGCCCTGGCACATGTAAGAATTATAAAACTGTCTGGTTGAAATCCTCTACTCTCTTGGATACTCTAAGCCAAATTAATTGATCTTTTTAGGTGGAACAATTCAACTTTCCATATTATCACTGGTCTTTTCTAGAACTTCATCTTTATTTATTTATTTATTTATTTATTTATTTATTTTTGAGATGGAGTCTCACTCTGTAACCCAGGCTGGAGTGCAGTGACGTGATCTCCGTTCACTGCAAGCTCCGCATCCTGGGTTCATGCCATTCTCCTGCCTCAGCCTCCCAAGTAGCTGGGACTACAGCTACCCACCACCATGCCCAGCTAATTTTTTGTAGTTTTAGTAGAGACAGGGTTTCATTGTGTTAGCCAGGATGGTCTTGATCTCCTGACCTTGTGATCCACTTGCCTCGGCCTCCCAAAGTGCTGGGATTACAGGCATGAGCCACCGCGCCCAGCCTTCATCTTTATTTTTAACTAAGACATATTATGTATTGTTCACACAAAATCTTCTGTGATGCTGTGTGCCTTCAGGAGATAAAATAGCAAATTTGTACTATCCCAGAACAATTTCTGCTTTACTAAGCCATCAAACAGTAATATATTGGAATGTTAGTCAGGACTTACTGATTTATTAATTCCATATCCCCTCAAAAAATCAAGAAAAAGCAATTTTCAAACATTTATTAGGTTCATGCTATTTGAATCTCTTCTTTGTTTTATATGTACATAAGTTTTAATATATCTACAATTAAGTCTATCAATCTCCAATTATGATTTGTGCCTTCAATGTCATGTTAGACAAGATTATGAAATTATTTGCCAATCTATTTTCCTCCAGTTATGTCTCAGTCATTGTTCGGCTTTTATCAATCTGACAAGTATTTGTATATTGTATAAATAAAATATCCAAATTTACATGTTTTCCTAATATTAACTAATTATTGTTGTTGTGCTTTTTGAAGAGTCACTACTTTCTCCATCAACATAAAATGTGGTTTTTCTTATGCATTACTTTTACATGTGCTTTGATCTGTTTGGGGTTTTCTCAAACTGACTTGGCTTCTCTAAGTTTCTATGCCAGTAAACAGTACCACACAGTTTTAATAATTGTAACTTTTTAATATGCTTTAATACTGGGAAATAGCAAGTTTCATCTTTCTTCTTTTTTCAAAAATGTACCTTTTCCAGACTGTCTATGCTTCCAGATGAATTTTAATAATCATTTTGCCAAGCTGTCTCCCAAATCCTTTTTGGGATTTTAAATGAAATTATACTAACTTTATAAATTAATTTTAGGAAGCTAACATCTGTTCAACATCAATTATACTCAACCAAGAATACAATATAAACCTTCATTACTGCTAATTTTTCTTTCTGCATAACACACTTAACAGCCAATTGTTTATCTTGTATTTCTCTATAGATGTTATTTTCTTAATTTAAGTCTTGTACATTTCCTTAACAGTATATTCATAGCTATATAATATTTAATTGCTATGATAAGTTTTTAAAATGTTTTTTATTTGTTACTGTCATAGAAAAACCAACTGATTTTTACACATTTATCTTTTGTAGGGTTACTTAACAAAGTTCACTACCCTAATGGTTCTTCAGTTAATTTTCTTGGGATTTTTAGTAAAATATATATTTTTAACAAAAAAAGATGTAACCTTTTTTATAATAATTATCACCTTTGAGAGGTAGCATAATATGGTATTTATGATTAAAGACTCATGGGTCAAACTATATGAGTTTTAATTCAGCTCTGCTACTTATTAGCTTCATGACCTTGCCCTTGTTACTTAGCATCTCTTGGCCTCAGCTTCCTAATTTGTAAAATAGAATGATAATAGTCCATATCTCCTAGGATTGTTGTGAGGATTAAATGAGTTAATATTTGTAAAGCATTTAGAACAGTTCCTAGCATATATAGGAAAAATGCAGAAAATATTAGTCTTTTAAAACATTTATTGCATTGGTTAAAATTTGTTAAATGGTATTAACTATAAGTGATGAAATTGGTCATGTAGTAAGCTACTAGGGTTTTTTTGCTTTGTTGAAATCACTTTTTTTGTATTTTAATGACATCTCTCTATTCCTAAATTACTATGTTACATGTATGTGTATTTTCTTAAAAGAAATATGGTTGTATTTTATCAAAGGTCATTTGAAATCTATTTGGAAGTTAAAATAGGGGTTTTATTCTTTGGTCTAAGATTATGAAATCACTTTAATAAGTTTCCTGATACTGAACCACTTTTACATACCTAGAATAAACACAATGTGTTGTATTATTCTATTTTATTGATACCTACATTGTTTAGCTAGTATTTCAATGAATTTTTATGATTTTCTTTTTTGTGATACTTTGATTAGTTTTGTTTTTTTCTTTTACTTTTTTAGTATTGTGCTTCTTATTAAATAAATCAGAAAAATGTGTTCTCTTTCAAAGAATTCATAGAGTATAGGGATAATTTGTTCCTTAAGAGTGTATACTTCTAGTAACTGATTATAAATAGCTGATGAAAATAAGATACTATAGTCATTTAAACATAGTGCTTTACCTCCCATCAAACATTTCTATTCAAGCTGGTCAAGGACATAGGCTTACGCATCCGACAAAATTAGGCTCAAGTCCTAACTCACCACCCACTTGCTAAATGTGTGCATTTGGCAAGGTATGCTTGTATCACAAGAAATAACCATGCCTCTTTACCTTCCTCATAGAGTTATTGTAAGAATTAAATAAGATTATGCTTATAAATCACTGTATACTCAGCCCACAATATAGACCTAATAAATTATTTTATATATTAGTTTTAATTTTCCTTAAGTACAAAATTAATTTGTATTTATAATTCTACTTATTTTGTTCTCATATGGAGATTCTAGTGGTTTATGTAGAAATATAAATAGTTTGGGTAAAGTTATTTGTGTGAAATTAGTTTATAATAAAAGTAGATTTTAATTAGGACATGTTATTCTTAAATTTATTTTTAGACATGTTGACATAAATTTAAATTTTCACATCAAAGTAAAAATGCTCTGGTGAGCCATGGAAATGAACCTATTGTCAATGTTTAAATGAAATCACAGAGGGTTAATAGGAAAGTTATATACTAGTTTTAAGAAGACTAGGCAATGAGCCTAAACCAAACATAATGTCTTCCACTCCTTCCTGCTCCCCTGGAGTTCTGTTCTAGTAGGAATCTGAGAGGGGGAGAAGAACTTTGGAGCCTCCCCTCAGGCTGCTGCTGACCTTGGGTTCTCTTGCTCTGTCACCTAAGCTGTAGTGGAGAAGCAAGGTTCTCACCCTGGGTAGGAGAAAGTAGCACTAAGGGATCCAGGTGCCCTCAAACACAAGTTTTACCAAACTGATAACATTTATATATTTATTTTTTATTTATTTATTTATTTATTTTTGTTATACTTTAGTTCTGGGATACATGTACAGAATGTGCAGGTTTGTTACATAGGTATACATGTGCCATGGTGGTGGTTTGCTGCACCCATCAACCCGCCATCTACATTAGGTATTTCTCCTAATGTCATCCCTCCCCTTGCCCCACACCCCCTGACAGGCCCCAGTGTGTGATATTCCCCTCCGTGTCCATGTGTTGTCAGTGTTCAACCCCTACTTATGATTGAGAACATGCGGTGTTTGGTTTTCTGTTCCTGTGTTACAAACTGATAACATTTTTATGAAATACTAATAAGACTGCAATATGAATGTGGCCTCAGTTTTCAAAGGATGCACTACTGATGTAGGCAAGTACAAGTATATACAGATATCTGTCCTAGATAGATAGATAGATGATAGATAGATAGGTAGGTAGGTAGGTAGGTAGATAGATAGAAGATAGATAGGACAGATATCTGTGAGATACCAGCACACAAAAACCTGTCTCTGAAACAAGTATTAACTTGAAGTTTAGTCATCAACAATATTTAATTGGCCGGGCGCGGTGGCTCAAGCCTGTAATCCCAGCACTTTGGGAGGCCGAGACGGGTGGATCACGAGATCAGGACATTGAGACCATCCTGGCTAACATGGTGAAACCCCGTCTCTACTAAAAAATACAAAAAACTAGCCGGGCGAGGTGGTGGACGCCTGTAGTCCCAGCTACTCGGGAGGCTGAGGCAGGAGAATGGCGTGAACCCGAGAGGCAGAGTTTGCAGTGAGCTGAGATCCAGCCACTGCACTCCAGCCTGGGCGACAGAGCGAGACTCCGTCTTAAAAAAAAAAAAAAAAAAAAAAAAAGAATATTTAATTGTATGTACTAATTATAATTCTATCACTATGGTCTCTGAGGAGAGTAGTAATGAGAAAAGCAGTCAGTTTATAAGATCTGATAGGCAGTATGAATTTCTCTTCTATTTTAAAGGCCATAAATTTCAAAATATCATTCTGATGGGTGAGCCGCCTCTACAAGAACCATTTAAATAGGCACAGCTAAGAGTGGAAATATCAAACCAAGTTCAGCCTCTACTAATCACTTATCCCTGGCAGACATGAGTTGAAAATGTGTATCTCAAGGTCCCAGTATGTATTGTTTGCTATTAATTAGAAATTAACAGTATATTCTATCAACCTTATATTAAACTACATTGTTTTCTAAAATGAAGATATCCCACCTTACATTTTCTTTGCTGTCATCTGGCTTTATAGCAGCAAATATATTTTTAGGAACATGTTCAATATATTATTCCATATGTTCCAAGATCAATGGAACAAAAATGTACTTACTCCTGTCTTTCCTGTCCCCGGCACAGGGTTTCCTGCTTCTCCCAGAGTTATCTTGATTGAGTGTCTTTTCAGTATAGCATGACTCCTGAAGGAAACAAAGGCAGGAAAAGATTTATTAAGATAAACATCTCTAGTTTCTTGTCTCTTGCAAAAAAGAACAAGTTGTTCCTTAGACAAAAACGTCTAATTTAGTGACCAAATGTCACATGTTTTTAAAACAACATTCATTGTCTTTTTTATTCCTTTCCCCCAAATTGTTTTATTCAGTTTCTCTGATAGCAAGAGCAGGACAAATTTTCTTGAGTAAGCAGCTCCATACACCCAGATAAATAAGGAATGTATTTCTTTGTATTATTTTGTTCACCATTCAAACGCATCAATTGTATTCTGAGCAGTCTTTCTCGTGTTTTGCTCTAAAACTGTGTAACATGAACAGTCAGAGACATTCTTACTGAATAGTAAAATCAACAAGAAAGCAAGATTTTTTTATATATTTTCAAATTTCCATTGGAAATAGATTCACTAGGTGAATGATAGCCTTTCTCAAATGTGTGATTTAAAAATCAATATATCCCTGCAACCGTTCACCTTTGAATTTAAATACCAAGGAGCAAGGACAATGTTTTCCTAATCACAGGATCTAGTGATTGGAATTGTTGGAGAGAAATGAATCCAATAAAATCCAGTCTATGCATAATGCCTCACCATCAAGAGGCAATATAACATTTTGCTATGAATAGGTAGCAAATTCACTTGAATATTTTTTTCTGATCATATTCTTTTAGGTATTTATATATAAAAAAGTCACCATTTAAAAACTGGTTATTAGCTTGAAATAGCTGGAAAACAACCGAGTTATTTTCATTTACATCTATACTTCTGTGGAGGTGGCCACAGCTGATCACTTGGTTAACCAGATGCCCTTTCACTCAGGCACTCTACATATTTGAGCAGACACATAGTAAATGCTTAGATGTTAAAAATGAATGAGCCATGTCTCTTTCATTCTATGAAGATCATCTGTTTCTTTTTCTAAATGTGGGGCCAGTAATGTCAACATTCCTCTGTTCGTATACTAGGGTTATTCAGAGCAGGGAAGAGTCTAGTTTCATATTATGTATTCAAGGATCAATGTTGTCTGCTGTCTTCTCTTCCCTACTCCTTTCTAGTAAACCATCGGATTCTATCTATTCCAGGCTCTTAATGTTCTTCAAGTCACTCTTCCTTCCAATTCCATTTGCATGGGCAAATCTAGTTCAACTCTTCCCAGTCATAGTTTCTTCCATGCCACCCATTCTTCCAGGGGTTATGACACCTCTCACTAGTCCCCCTGGCCTGAGTCATTCCCCTTCCAAACCATTCTCCACACACCTTTCATACTGGGACAGTAACTGAACTTCCAATTTGTATAAAACCCAAGAACTATATGTAGTGGAGATATTTCACTATGATTCTCAAATAAAGTATCTTTTCCCCCAAATGTCAACATCGTTATGTTAGCCACTCTTAGTTTTCAAATAGTTTGATTACTCTCTCCTTTGCTTCTCACATAGTTTACAAATACACCACCAAAAGAATGTCGTAAAGACATTGAAACATAAAGACAGAAGCACTGAACTCAGTTCTAGTTTCAAGTCATCTATTTATCAGCTGTTGATTTTGAGTAGTCATCTCCTTTCCTGGAGGTGAATGGCAGAACTCTGCTCATCAAATGGCACAGTAATATTAATCCTATCTGTCTCTCCAGGTTGTTCTGAGATTTAAGGAAGTTCACATACAATGAAATTCCAAATATACGGTTATTACGCTCCCTGAAGATCTGCAAAAGTATAAACTTGCTTCTTTTGTTTAACACTAAATTCAGATTGGGACCCAAGAGGTATCTGTGATCACACTCTTAAGTCTTACAGCTTTCTTTTGGAAAGAAGTTTGTTTTGGCTTCCCCCACACCCCTCAAAAAAGAGCACCAAAGGAATTAAACTGTAATATACTTTGATGTCAAAGGCACTCTGAATCTAAAAGAGTGGGAAAAAGGAAAGGGAGCTCAAAACAGTGACAAATCTCAATTGGCTGAACCTGCCACTTGATTAAAATAACTCAACTGCCATATGTAGCACAGATATTAATACCATCTTCTTCAAACTCTGCTAATATCTCCAGACATTACTGGACACTAATAGAAAATATGTCCCTATTCTCTGTCATTGTGTTGTAGAGTTTTAAATGAAAGAAATGTAGAGTGTGTGCAATAGGATGTTTGTTTGTTCTGTTTCCAAAGAGGAAATAAAAGATATCAACCAAATATTCCTTAATATATAATCAGCACTGTGACATCAGTTCAAGGAAGTCTTTATTTTAGACATAAAAATGACAAAAAATGCTGCTAATCCATGTTTTCCTCTCCTTCAACCCCTGAGTTCTCATGAGCATCCCATCCTGCTGGTTTCCAAGTAACTTTTATATGGGCTTTTGGATGAGCATTGGTTGCGAACACTTTTGGAAGATACTGATTATCCTACTTAACCTCTTTACTGTTTTAGATCACTGGGTAATTAGCCAAACAGGGCACTGAGGATCATAAACTGAAAAGAAACAGATATAGCATATCTGTGCAGTATCAATTTCATCAGGCTAATGGATTGAAAATGGTAATTTTAATAGTGCTTTTTGAAAATGATTGCTAAAAATCATATAAAATTTATCATCTTAATCATTTTTAAGTATATAGTTCAGTATTCTTCATCATATTCATATTGTTATACAACCAATCTCCACAACTTCTTTGTCTTGCAAAACTGAAACTTCATACTCATTAAGCTACCACCTCCATTTCTCTTTCCAAAACCCCTAACCATCATCTTACTGTCTGTTTATATAAATGTTACTATCTAGATAGTTTTATAAGTGGAATCATATAGTATTTGTCTTTTTGTGACTAGCTCATTTCAGTTAGCATAATGTTCTCAAAGTTTATCTATGTGGCAACATGTGTCAGAATTTCTTTACTTTTTTAGGCTGAATAAAGCCTTAAATAAAAATACTCTAATGTATATGCCATATTTTGTTTATGTGTTCATCCATCAATGGACGCTTGAGTTACTTTCACCTTTTGGATATTGTAAATAATGTTACTGTGAACATGGGTGTACCAATATCCCCTCAACACCCTGCTTTCAAATCTTCTGGATATATACACAGAAGTGGAATTGCTGGGCCCTATGGTAATAGTATTTCTTTTTAATATAATTATTTACAATAGTTTTGATTTACAAAAAAAATTTAAGATAATACACAAAGTTCCTCTAGTGTTCCATACCCAGTTTCCCCTATTAATAGTATCTTACATTAGTATGGTACATTTATTACAATTAATGAACTAATATTGATATGCTGTTGTCAACTAAATCCCATACTTCATATCTCTTTAGTTTTTATCTAATGCCCTTATGGTATTTTGGAGTGTCATTTAGGATACTGCATTACATTTAGTTATCATGTTTCCTCTTTGCTGTGACATTTTCTTAGACTTTCCTTGTTTTTAATGACCTTAATAGTTTGACAGATATTTTGTAGAAAGTCTTTCAATTGCAATTTGTCTGGTGTTTTTCTCATGATTAGACTGTGGCTATGGGATTTTGGGAGGAAGACCACACAGGAAAAATGCCATATTCATCACATCATATCAAGGGTCTGTAAAATCAATACGGCATCACTACCGATGTTGACCTTGATGAGATAGTGTTTGTTAGGTTTATCCACTGAAAAGTTAGTCTGCCCCTTGCTGCTTTCCACAGTATTTTTGGGAAAGAAGTCACTATGTGTAGCCCACAATTAAGAAGAAAGGAGTTATTTTCTACCTCCTTGAGGATATTGTATCTACATAAATTACTTGGAATTCTTCTGCACAGGAGATTTATCTCTTCTTCTCATTTATTTATGTATTCAATTATTTATTCATAATTATATGAACTCATGGTGGATATTACATTTTATACTTTGGATTATAATCCAATAGTACTTTATTATGCTCTGCAAATTGTTCCAGATTGGGTCATCTTTAGCTCTTTCAGTTGGCTCCTGTAGTATTTTTCCTGTTAATGCATTGCATTATGTATCACCACTCAATATTTCAGCCTTGACATCTAGCATATAGCTCTATCTGGGTAACACAGCTAAGAAAAGCTTATTCAAGTACAATGAAAGACAGAGAGTATTATGAAGCAGGTGTAATGGACATTGTGGTGTGCCACCAGATGCCCCCTTCAGGACTGAACTATTCATTTCCCCAGCTGATTATCAGTGGCTGATGGCCCTCAACTGAAACCTTCCAATTACGAGTTGCTGCAGGGCATAACGAACCTGCACTGAGCCCTCATTTGGACTGATTCTGAGGGCACATCCCAGCTGCTGAGTTCCCCATGGAATCAGCTTTCCCCGCTACCCAGGAATGTTTCCTGTATACACAAACAACACTAGGTAACCTCAAGTAAGGGAGATAAGGTGAAAATCAGTATATTGAACACAAGCAACTGGAAAGAAATTGGCTACAGAGAGGAGAGAATTTAAATTGTGAAAAATGTAGTGAGTCAGGTCAGGCTAGGTTATAAGGAATCCTGAAAGCCAGGCAAAATGTTTAAGATTGAATTAGTAGCAACAAGTCTAACTGGGGGTGCAGTCCAATAAAGTATGATGTAGCCGTATGAATAAATAGTATCTAGCTATAAGAAACCAGGAATTGTAGCTAACATTTAGTCTGGCTATTAATGCACAGGACATACTTTGTATACACTATGTCATTAAATCTTCGTTACAACTATTAAGATCTCAATTTCGCAAATGACGAAACTGAAGCTCAAAAATATTCACTAACTTATCCAAGATCACATAGCTAAGAAGCCACTAGAGAGATTCAGACTTTGCTCTGTATTACTCTTTAAGTAATGCTATTCTACTCATCAAGTCTTAAAGAATATGTAATCATAAGACATGGCAAATGTTTCATAAATGTTAAATGAAAGAACCGGATACACTCGACATACAATAGAATCACAATTTTGTTTTTTAAAAGTATATATGTTAACCCTGTACATAACAAAATGTAAACGTTTTCTGTAAGATGATATACAATTAAAATCTTGTATGATTTTAATTAACTTATTTTCTGCATTTTATATACTTTATAAATTAAATCATGTTCTTTCTAATCAGAGAGAAATTAATGATATTTTATAAAAAGAAGTTTCTTTATCAGTAAATGAGGGATCACCATGAAAGTGTCTATGTTATGTCAAGAAAGAATGTAGAACAATTAGCTGTCTGCAAGACTGAAGAAAAATGAATGAAGGCTATTTGGGGAGTCAAGTGTTTTAGTTTGCAACTAAAAGTTGATAAATGTGAAAGATATCAACATAATTTATGTCAGGGTTGATTGTTGATTTGGGTAGGGAGAAAAAAGAGTCAAATATACCCCGGGAATTATCCAGAAAAGGAATAATTGGCAAGAAAAGTTGGAAGGAACATGATGAGTTCAAATTAAGGCATTCAGGTATTCAGTGAGTGTAATTCAACCAAGAAGAGCTTATCCAATAGGCAGCTGGGAAACAATATTAACAGTAAATACAATCAATTGATCAAATCCAGTAAATACAATCAAAAACAGTAAATACAATCAATTTTACTCATGCATTTTAACTCATGCATTTAGACAAGCCAACAAAAGTGTACAAATTAATTATAGAAAGAGAAGAGCAGAGTGCTAGGACTAAAACTCACAGAAGTTAAAATTTGGTGAGACGAATGTTGACCAGAGTTTAGAAAATTTACATTTTCCTTTGAATTGCATAGGTGTTATCAGGTAAAGAAAAACAACTCTCAATGTGATATAATTTTTGTTTGAAAGTTATCACCTCATATTAAGAAGGATCTTTCAGTGTGTTCATTTATTCATCCATCCATTCATATATTAAAAAACAATGTTTACTGAGTGCTTCCTTTGTATGAGAACTTGTACAAGTTGTGATAGAATGTGGTTGTTTGGATCCCTTGGCCACATAGGGCTAGCAATAAATAGCAAAAGATTAACACAAATAGGTCACATGAAAAACATTCTGCTTCATCTGTCTAGAACACACATTTCCTTTTGCTCTTCCTAGAAGGGTGTGAGCCATTTTTAATGGCTCAACTCAAATGCTGCCTCTTCTCTGAAGCTGTAGGAATTGTTCCAGATTGGTATTAATCATAATCTCTGCCCCCAAATCATTCTTTTCATGACTCTCTGATGCTTTCTGTTACAGCCATGTGTGATAGTCTTCCCCAGAGCCTGTGAACATCTTGAATGGCAATATTTTATTCAATTATCTGTAGGATTTAGGACAGCATATTTTAGGTATTCAATAAGTGATCATTGAATGGAAATTCATAAATCTTTACTCATATTAGCAAAAGGTATCTAACAACTTTAAAGAATATTTGCAAATGTGTTTTACACTCATTTTTGCTCCATAAAGTTCAAAAAGGGTGAATTTATACAGTTGTGAAAATATGAACCACTCAAGTGTATTCATTAATAAGTATTCACAACAATTAGCATTATTCTATTCAATTTCTCTAATTTAGTTAATATTAATTTTTCATTTCATTGACCTCTAATCTATCTATCTATCTATCATCTATCTCTCTCTCTCTCTCTCTCTCTCTGTCTATCTCTATTTTGAGATAGGATCTCGTTCTATCACCAGGCTGAAGTGCAGTAGTGCAATCCTGGCTCACTGCAGTCTTGACCTTCTGGGCTCAAGAGATCCTCCCATCTCAGCCTCCTGAGTAGCTGGAATTACAGCTGCATGCCACCGCACCTGACTAATTGTTGTACTTTTTGTAGAGATAGAGTTTGTCCATGTTGCCCAGGCTGATCTCAAACTTCTGGGCTCAAGCTAAGCACCTGCCTAGGCCTCCCAATGTGCTGGGATTACAGGCGTGAGCCACTGAAGCTGACCAATCTAATCTATTGTCTATTTCTTTCCCTATAATATATGCTTGATTTCTACAACTGTGACAGTATTTAAACTAACCTTGGCAATTGCTACATTTTCACAGCTTTCTAAAAAAAAGTTAATTAATTAATTAGTTATTATTATTGTAAACAGAGTCTTGCCCTGTTGCCCAGACCGGAGTGCAGTGGCGCAATCTCAGCTCACTGCAGCCTCCACCTCTCGGCTTCAATTGATTCTCCTGCCTTGGCTTACCAAAGTCCTGGGATTAAAGGTGTGAGCCACCAAGCCCGGCCCTATAGTTTTTTAATTTACATAAAATTGCAAATAACCTGCTTTATACATTCATGGGCAAATTTTTTTATCTACCATGTGGCAGATACAGTGGAGGAAACACAGAGCCAATTTTGTAGAACGGAGGGTTAGAACTAGACTAGTTGATTTAAAAACCATAAACATTTTTAATAGGCAAGGTAAACATCAGGTTTTCTTAATTAAAAAGGTAACATCGCATTGCGCAACTGCTTTTACATAGTAGTTTGGAAAAGTTGACTCAAAGTCTTAAAAATGTTGACAAACTTTAACCCAGTAATTCCACTGTGAAACACCTTTCACCCTTTAAGTCCCCGGGATAAATCTCTTTTTACTTTGCTACTGTTAGGAGGAAAAGGAGATAAAGGGATTTTGACATTTAACAAACAACTGTTCTGTGTGATGAACCTTAGTAGACACTTTGCATTTTAGTCCATTTAATCATTGTAATTAATCTGTCACATAGTGGACCTTTTGCAAAGCTTAAAGATAGTGAGATGCGTCCCTAAGGTGACACAGCTAATAAGTCCCAGAGCTGGGATTCAAACTCAGCTCTGTTCAACTCTAAAGCCCACAATTAATCCACTACACATCATGATGCCTCACAATATTCTTGGACTTTTGACCTGGCTTGTATATATATATTTTTTCCTCTATATAATTTTTCTCTTATGATTAAATGACTGTTCCTTGATACTTAATATTTTGCTTTATGTCTCAAAGTTCTAAGAAATATGAATGTTTTTGGAGAACTGACTCAAAAGCAGTTCATAGACTTATTCATTACCTCTGAGTTTTCTTTTAAGGATTTCCTCTTCCTTTACATCTCATATCAAAGTTAATATGTCTTCACATCTGACACTGGAGAGAAACAAGGGTGCTAATATGCCCCCTGAATTTTTGTTTCATGTTCATAGGATGTGGATGGATACAAAGAAACTTGATTAAAAAGGTTTCCTGCTATGGACTATGGCCCAAAGACTAAAATAAGCAAACCTTGCTACCCAAATGATGTTGTAATCTTCAATCTCTTGCATTCTTTCATCATACCATTATAATTTACAAACATGTTTTGCTATGGATTTTGATTAAGTTGCCCTCATGAAATAATTTGGTACTTACAATATATTGCCATGTTTGAGAACATGGATTCTGAAGACAGACTTACTGATTATAAATCTTTATTTTGTACATTTGGCCAACTTAACCTTTCTGGAACAGCCTAGGCTTCCCTATAAGTAAAAATATCTATAATAATATCTATAATAATAGTATTTATCACATAGAGCTGTTAGGAGGTATATAAATGACACACTGAATTCTTGTCACATAGAACAATGCCTGGCACTACTCTATTTAATATGTTTTAGATTTATTAATACTCTTACACAGGAAAGATAAATGGATTGCTCCTGCCAATGATATATATGATAGAAATAGTAAAAAAAAAAAAAAAAAAAAACTCTTAAAAGTAATTTTAAATATGGTGTCTTAGAAAAAACTTATCATTGTTCTATCACTATTCTTGTAATAATACCTTAAAAGTAACTTGAATGATCTTCGACACATTTGTGTGTTTATATGCATGCGTGTAAAATATCTGGGTGCAAAACTGGAGGGAAATTTTCAAGTTTTTAAATATTTTTTAAAAATAATGTAGATCCTACAGAGAGTACAGATCTCAAAGCCAACAAAGAGGCTTCTCCTTTGTATACAGAACAAAGCCCTGCCTCCTCGCCCTTTGAATCAGCAGGCAAACAGTTAAAGCCCAAGGCCAGAGGTAGTGAATAAAAAAGTAGTGGGAGGGAAAGAGCTGGCCAACATTATTTCTCAAATCTGACGACGCACATTTCTCTACTCCACACTTTAGCCTTTGATGCAACTGTGCATTACTTCAATATACTGATGATGTTATGGCTTGATCTTTAAAGTATGTGCCTGGATCTTAAGAAGAACCCATTGTTCAACACTGGCAGAACTCAGCCTTCCTTACAAGAGCTGATTAGTTTCAACTTTTTGTCAACTTTCCTAAAGAATAATTTATGTGCTGTGTTAACTATTAAAAGTAAAATAAGACGTGGTCCTCATGAATTGTTATGTTCTGATCTTTCTACATAGAAAGAAAATTCAAAGCATATCTCAAGTATCAGTGGCAAATTCTTTTATCAATATTGAATTAAATACTCTGACATTCAGGCCTACATGACCAAAGTAAGAATTTGCTTGGTGGTTTTCCTCAAACATAAATGTTTGCTCTGGCTTAATAATGCTAATTGGAAAGTTACATATTTCGTGCAGCATAAAAAACTACTTTGCATTGACCCAGAAAACTCACCTTGCAAATAAGCCTGAAGAAGAAAGAAACTGAAATCAAAGTACTTGAAACGAGAACTCTAGCTGCCAGAACTACCTGCCCTGCCCCAAGTTCATGTTTAATTAAATTTACATCAGTAATTCCATAAATCACTTGTATTTTCAGAGAACTTAAGTTATCTTCTCTGATTCTAAGGTCAAATACTTATAACAAACCCCATGCCTCTGGGGGACATTTGCCCCCTGCCTGACTGTGCTGCTTCTCCAGTGGGGGTGAGCCCCCACTACTGCAAAACTCCTTGGGGAATGAAGCACCACTAGAGCACTGGTTGCTCAGCAACAACCCCTTGTGACTGATCCATGGGGACTGCTAAGCAACAGGGCTGCATCTGACCTACCTGTTCCCAGGGCACCCCCTGCTCACTGTCTCTCAAGAGGGCCAGGTTAACAAGGGATCAGGGGCCCTAAGTGACTAGTTACATAATCTATACACACACTTTTCATAATGTTCCCCAACGATAGTTAAATAAAAATCAGAGCAGAGCTAGTTCCTAGCTAGAGGGTACCCTTGAATGTATCCTTCATTTAAACTCTATCCTTGAAGCTTTAGAGTAGCTGTCAGAAAAACTAAAGCATTAGAACTAAAATCTTTGGCAAAAAAAGTCTAAGTATTTACAAAAAAAAAATGAAGAAGTCTGTTACTTTTAAATTACGACTTTGCAAGCTTCCATAATTTCATAGAATTTTGCTATTTACTGAGTTTCTGTTAACACACAAAAAAATGGGGAAAACATTTTAGAGATAAATCACATGATTCTTATGGCAAAGTTATTGCTAAAATATTTGAACACAGAACTCATGCTTAAGTATAGAAATTTCTATGAAGGGCCTTCAATTATCTACAGCTAAACCCACATTTTATGTCTTTGGTCTTGACTTCTCCTTAGTTCCACACACCCTAACTCAAACTCAACAAATCTAAATTAGTCATACTTCTTCAATCCACATGTGACTTACTTCTTAGAAGGCAACCACCCAGTCAATCCATCTAAAAATTTACCCATTCAGAACTTGAGTCCAGCCCTCCCCGTATTTCCTCTAATGTCCCTTACTTCTCTGTAATGGAGGAAGAGACATGTGCTCTGAAGGACATGGGCTTTCAGCCAGTACACCACTGTACAAATAAGATTCCATTTTTTCCTGTAATTTGAAACCTTCAATCAAGTCCAACCTATTCAGCATGATAGACAAAGCACTTCTAAATCTATTTCCTATCAAACTTCCAGCTACATCTCCTGTCACTGTCCCTTAGTGTACACATTCTATTATGTTGAATTAACTCTAGTTCCCTAAACATATGCTGCACTTTAAGTCTCTTTCCTCTTCCTAGAACACTTTCCCCTTTATCTGGCAAACTAGTGGTTATCTTTCAAGATCTAACAATAACATCACCTCTACAGAGAAACCATTCCTGATTTTAGGATTACTTATAACCATCTCTGGACATGTCTATACTTGATTCATACGCTATGGTGGCTTTCATCACATCGAGTGTGCAGTTATTTACCTATCCAACACTAATCCTGTGCTTTCGAAGGGCTATTCCCTTCTTCTGTTCAACCTGATCTCCTCAGATCTGGCATATTCCTTAGCATCAAGGAGGTATTTATACTATAATTTATTAAGATTAGGGAACAGTACTCCTAGGCAAAATTGTAAAATAAATGAAGTTTGGGCATCTCTCCATTTTTAATCTCATTAATCCCCCCAGAAGCCATTAACCTATAATATCAGAGACAGGTAGTAAAGTAATTAACCAAAAACTAAAAAAGTCAATCTCCTGACCTCTAAGCTGGTCTTCTTCCTCCTAAACTGTGATGAGTCATTATACGGTAAATAAGCCAATGTCCCGCAGTGATCTAATCCATCCGGCAGTAGTAGGCTAAAATGACCAGATTGCTTGTACTCCTTTTATTATAATCACAATAACAAGATACTCAAGGGAACTACATGGTCAGGTAAGCAAATCATCAAAAGGTGGTCTGGATCCGGTCTCAGGGAAGATAACTTTTCATTGGGATGAGCAAATCTTAAAGTAGGTTATGCAGAAATCTCTGGTGCAACTGAAGTAGGGGAAGTAATATAAAACAAAAAACATGTAGAGCTAAACAAAAAGCCAAAAAAAGTTATTTCAATTTTTAAAAATCCTAATTCATAATTTACAAAACAGCGTTTACTCAACATCTGCCTCCCTCGACATACTAATTAAAAAACTAAATAGGAACACGAGCAAACAAGACACAAAAGCCCATGAATGCAGCAGCCGGGCATAATGTCACAAAGCCATTCAACATCTTACCTCATCGCCTTAGGAGCTAGACATGTATAACCACTTTCATGCCTTTTGTGGAACGTCTTGATTCTATGCATATGCTTATGCAACTATATTTTCAAATATTTTGATACTAGCAGTAAATGATTGCCTGAGTTAAACCAAGCAACACAAATTCTGATTAATGGAAAGTTGAGTTACTAGTCTATCTGTGTTGAGAAACCAAGAGAGAATTCTTAGTCTATAATGAGCTTTCCATTTCTATATACTTCTGAGTCTGTGCTTCTTTAACTAGGTACTCTTGGGAATACATTTGAGAATTCCAAGAAACACACATGACCACATAGTAAGTGAGAAGTCAGGATGTTGGATGTATATAGGAAGGCACCAGATTTCAGACAGGAGAAGGATGGGAGAAGATGACTGTACAGCAATCACTAGAGTGTTCAATAAAGGAGGGGCTTGTTCAGGTGGTAAACCCTCAGCATTGATGATAGAAATGAGCAATGGTAGAGGATGGTACAGCCAGATTGCTCAAAGGAGCGGGAGTGAGTATAAGAGGGTGGAAAAATACTGTACAGGTGGCATATGGGTACATGAAGGGTATGTGCCCCCTCTACTACTCTGAGATTATAAAATAGAAAATAATAAACAGTCTCCAATAGAAAGAGCCTAAGGGGAAGTAAGATACCCAGGGAGAGTCAAGCTTCAGGGCTAGGGGAAAAGGTGAAAGCTAATAACATCGATTAATTTACTATTATTGAACAGTTGATCCAGGTAGCATGATGGAATGGTTTTGAAGGAAGAATACAAAGGAGACATTGGGTCAGGGGGAAGGTAGCAAGACATATAATAAAGTTTCAACACAAAGAGAAAAAATGAGTAGATGAATGATAAAATCAGACATTTGAAATATTTGAAAATTAGCTGTTTTTCAAGACCAATAAAATTATATGTTGCCAAACTGGTAGTGTGGTAATTTAGAAAAGCTGGATGCCATGATAGGGTTATAGGAAAATGTTTTTCCTTCTAGGGCTCAGGTTGTGAGTGGCAGATGTAGATCAAGGTAGCTTGGGGGAGCAGTCAGAGAGTCTGCAGTCACATCTGTGGAACTTCTAATGGTGGTACAGCTATGAGAAAGGTGGATTTCAAGGCAGGTGTGGGGTGAGAAGGCACAGGATGCTATTTCAAATCAATGGGGAGGGAACCCATTATAGGACAAATAGCTGTAAAACAAGGCTGGCCATTAAATAATAATAATAATAATAATAAGGTAAGATCCCCACTTTATTTCTTACTAAAATAACTGCCAAAGGATTAAAATTTAAAATAGAAACAAAAGATGTAAAAAGTACTATAAGCAAATGTAGGCAAATACTTTTACAAGTGGAAAGGCCATCCTAAACTTCACAAACTATGTGAGAATAAATTGATAACTTTGATATCCTTAAAAAATTAAGTATCCTACAAAGCAGTACACCCTAAATCATTAATGGTAAAAAGAAAACATTTAAAATTTGCAAAATAGACATACAAAAAGTTAATATAGTTATAAATAAAAAGCTCTTGCAAACAGACTGAAACAACAGGCAAAGAATATAAAATAACAGTTCATAAAAATAACTAATAATATTCCGCCTCACTACCAATCAAAAAGATATAAATATAGCTATCTTTTCCCACTGATTTCTAAATTTCAAATTTTTGAAACTGTATGAGTATGTTAGTAAAAGTATTGTTTTGAATGTAAACTGCACAGGCTTTCTGTAGGTATTTTGTAAAATATATCAACACTCTTTAAAAATTAACATCTTCTGATGCAGCAATTCTATATCTAGAAATTTATTCAAAGGAATTAATCAAATAGGTGTTTATAATGTATCAAAATTATGAACAGAGTTATCTACTATGCTACTGCTTATAAAACTGAATTTGGTAACTTTCTGTGGAGTCACCAGAAAATTAGTTAATGGAGCCATTAAAAAACTGTCATTTTTTTGCAATGGAAATATATACTAAGATGATTTATTAAGTGGGAAACAGGGAATATGATATGATAATTTTTTTGTTTTTTAAAAAAGTTATGTATATGCCAAGAATAATTTTATAGTGATTACTTCTAGTTGGTGGACAAATCAAATATAGGTAGACCTTATTTTTTTCTTAAAACTATTCTGAAATTTCCGGTTTTCATTGCAACATATATTATCTCTAAAACATTATTTAAAAGTGTTAAAGTTTAGGACTTGGTAGTATTTTAACTGGAAAACATTACTTGCCCAGAAAGTAACATGTGGAATAATTCATTATTATGTAATGATAAAGAGTTGACAAAGGGAAGAGATTGAAAGAAAAAGATGTTGGAGGATATTTTCACGTCTGTGATTCTGGGTGAGGAATTTATAATAGTAAGCACATACTGCCCTTGAAAAAGTTGAATTCTACATTTAAATACTGCTAATAGCTAAAGTGATGAATTTTAATCATGTGGGTATATTTCAAACCTTTTATTTTGTTTTCTCATTTCTGAGTTAAATCAATGATTACCACAGGGTGTAGTGAAATTACAATGTAGCCTTTCAGCAAACTAGAAAGTGTTTCATATCCTTATGATATGAATTTTTTTTTTTTTTTTTGAGACGGAGTCTTGCTCTGTCCCTCAGGCTGGAGTGCAGTGGCGTGATCTCGGCTCACTGCAAGCTCTGCCTCCCGGGTTCACGCCATTCTCCTGACTCAGCCTCCCAAGTAACTGGGACTATAGGCACCCGCCACCACACCCGGCTAATTTTTTGTATTTTTTTTTTTTTTTTTTTAGTAGAGACGGGATTTCACCGTGGTCTCGATCTCCTGACCTTGTGATCCGCCCACCTCAGCCTCCCAAAGTGCTGGGATTACAGGCGTGAGTCATCACTCCAGGCCATGATCTGAAATTTTATCTAACCAAAAACTGTTTCATTGGATACTATACATTCTTTTAAGAAATGTTATTTTCTTTAATATGCTGTTTCTACTCATTTTTACATTGGCAATAGCAACTTTAAGAGGAAGAAATGTAGGATACAAACTGTACACCATCGTTTCATTCATGTAAAAAATATCCGTACAAATGTACAAAGACTGGAAGATACCCAATATTAAAACAATTATGAGTGAATGTGAGAATTAAAATTTAAAAAAAATATTGGCCAAGGGCAGTGGCTCACGCCTGTAATCCCAGCACTTTGGGGGGCCAAGGTGGGCAAATCGTGAGGTCAGGAGATTGAGACCATCCTAGTTAACGCTATGAAACCCTGTCTCTACTAAAAAAATACAAAAAAACTAGCCAGGAGTGGTGGCGGACGCCTGTAGTCCCAGCTACTCAGGAGGCTGAGGCAGGAGAATTTCGTGATGAACCTGTGAGGCAGAGCTTGCAGTCAGCCGAGATCGCACCACTGCACTCCAGCCTGGGTGACAGAGCAAGATTCTGTCTCAAAAAAATAAAATTAAATTAAATTAAAAAATAAAAAATAAAAATAAAAAACTTGATGTACTTAATAAAGTAAATATTTTTAACAGTCCTTATATAAAATAATTCTAGATATCCTTAAACATGACCTAAACTGTTGTCATCAAACTTAATTTATATTTCAGATAAGTCATACTAAGACAAAAACCTACAAAAAGAAAACAAATCAACTGACAATTAAGACCAATAATAATTATTGAAAGAAAATATGAAAAGTTTTCATCAAGTTGAGATAAATTAAAATACCTTTTTAAAGAGTTGGTAAAAATAAGTATCTATGAGTAAAAACAACGCTTTGTTTCCTCCAGTATTTCATGGAATACTGAAAGGTTTATTTTTCCTTTCAAAGCATTCAAATCTGGAACCCAAAATAGGAACTTCTCAGAGTTGAAACAAACTATGATGGGTTTTACTTGAAGCTTAATATTCTTTGGCAAAAGTCCACAAGCATCTCAGGTTGCTGACCCAGATCTACCATGCCAGAAAAGTATTCCTCACTTCCCCTAAAAACTTTCTCCACCACTCCCCGAGGGAAATGAATAAAAACTGTTTCCCTCAACCCTCTATTTCCACATGGTTGAATCCGTAAGGTAAAAATAAATGAAAAACCTGAAATGACCTCTTTTATTTCAGATGTATAGGACTTTGACCATAGTAGATAATACATACTGTAGATGCAATACCCATTAACCTGTTGCCTCTTTGCAGCCATATTTACAAGCGATACTGAGGATGAGACCTGAGTGTGTGCTCAGCCAGTGGCTAAGAAGGTCCAATAAAAGTGAGTTAGCTGGCCATTTTTACTGAGCTCAAATTAGAAGGGTAGAAAGGCTGTAGATTTAAGAAATAAGCGTCAATCAAACATGACTTTTCCTCTCAGTTCTGCCACTTTCTATTAAATGACTTTGAATAGATACTCTCTTTGCCTACTCATAAATAGAGTATCTATTTATAATAGATACTCATAAATAGAGTATCTATTTAAAAAAAAAATAGAGCAGTAACACCAACTTCACAGATTGGAGAATAAATAAAATTTGTGAAAATATGCTGCAAATTACTGTTGATTGATCAATCTGCCAGACTCCAGCCCTAGGGATCTGGCAGATTGCTCAATAAACAGTAGTTCCCTTTCTCTTAACATATACAGTTATTTCCACAGAAAGGAAAAATAACTACTCACCCTTAAAAACATCTCAAGCTTCTATTACAGATTGGAAACATTGTATGTTCAAGGTCTCCAGTTTTGTCCTTAACCCAATCCCCTTTATTGGAAAGCAGCTCCATGAATTATCTTTTCTATACTTACAGCCTCTCCCACACTAATGACTCCTAAAGAGAGGACAAAGGCTCTACTTTAAATATTAAACAAAAATTAATCCGACACTGTGTCGTGATTCCCTGCATACCCAAATTTCTCCTCCATCTTTCACCTATAATCCTGGGATGACTACTGGACACTGACTAATCCTATCTCCTTACTTTTCATTCTCTTCTCACGCAGCACAGTCTGGCTTCAACCTTCCAATCCTAAAGCCATTACTCTTACTTTCTACTTGTCAAAACAAAAGTCCCTTCAACCCTTCTCCTATTATACCCTCTAATGACTATGACTTGCTGATCATGCCACACATTTTGAAGTTTTGCATACACTCGTCGCTATGACAATACCCTTTCCTGCTTCTCCTCTTGGGCTTGGACTGGAACTCATTTCCCAGGATTCAATTTTCTCCCATTTTCCTTCTGATTCCATGGGCTGCCCATAGGAGATCTCGTCATTATATTTACCCACTGCATGCCAGTGTCAACTCAGTCTGCATCTTCTGAGCTTGTTATACAACAGCTTATTGGATATCTTTATCCTTGATGTTATCTTTTATTCATACCCACTGTATTAGTTTGATAGAGCTGCTGTAACAAATTACCACAAACTGAGTGACTTACAACAGAAATTTATTTTCACACAGTTCAGAATGGCAGCAATCCAATCAACTGTCAGTGGGGTTGGTTTGTTTTTGTGGACTCAGAGGGAAAATCTGTTTTATGCCTCTCTCTTAGTTTCTAGTGGTTGCCAGCAAACCTTGGCATCCCTTGGTTTACAGTTGCATAACTTCAATCTCTCCCAGCATTATCATGTTGTCTACCCTCTATGTGTCTTTCTCTTCGTGTCTCTTGCCTCCTCTTAAAAGGAAAACAGTCATATTGGGTTAAAAGCCTGCCTTGCTCAAGCATGACCTCATCCTAACTAATTGCATTTGTAGTGATCCTATTTCCAAATAAGGTCACATCCTGAGATTCTAGGAAGGACATGAATTTTGGGGAGACATTATCCAACTCAGTACACCCATGAAGTCTGCCCCATTCTTAAATCTGCATGTTTGTGAATTATGCCAGCTCTCACTTCAAGCCAAGAATCTGAGAAGCACTCTTCATTCTCATGTCTCCTTAACTTCATATCACAGCTCCTATCAAACCAAATTATTTTCATCTCCTAATATTTCTAGAATCTGAATACTTTTCCTCATCCCTAATTCTGCTGCCCTGACTCATTCAGCATCTCTTGCTTTGCCTACTACAGCAGTCCTTCCAATAGCCTTCAAATGAAACCTCAGGATTACAACAGTATATACATATGCACAGCTTCATGGCATGTTAGAAAGACATACATACATGGCATGCTAGAAAGACATATTTTAAAATTATTTTTTTCTTTTCACTACTGTGAAAAGTTCTGCTACTTCACTGCAATACACAGAATTATCATAGACACCCTTCTTCAAGGATGATGGAACTGAAAGGCAGAGTAGTTTCTGTGGAAATCCTAGCCTTTATAAATTTTGGCTTGGTAGACTTTTTGCAAACTCTTGGAGTGTAACAAAATCCACCATACCTATAATCTGGCTTGTTATTAGATTTCAAGGCCTTTTGGGAAAAGTCAGAAAAGTAGGGCTTATTTCAGCATTTTAACATTTAATATTATACCTGCCTCCAGAAGCTCTATGATAGAGGTATTTATTCTCATTTTAAAGTATAAACAAATATAATAAACTAATGTAATACACTAATGTAATTGCATGACTTGTAAGCCCTCTTTACACACACATGCACATACACATACACACCCACTGATTTTAACATTTTATGATTTTAAGAATTTTAAGAATCACGTTTTCTTCTTCTGAGATGTATTAGCTCAACGCATAAAATTTAATCTAGATGTAAATTATTTTGTGACCATTAAATTATAATCATACTTGAGAAGACTACCTAATTATTTCCCATCTTCCGTGGTTTTATTCCTGTAGCTATCACACTGGACCTCAGTTCCCCCTTAATTTATTCAAAAAAAAAAATGAAAGCCTACAGTTAATCATGCTTACTCCCACAACCCCATGGGGATGAGAATACTTTCAACACCATAACAGATGAGAGTGTTTAGAAGAAAGCAGGGACTGCAGGAAGGGAGTCCGGGAGGTACAGGAAGGCATCCAGCTCCATTCATATTGCCTGTAGATGCTTCTGTTGCTGCTTCTTCAATTACATTAAAACTGTCTTGGCTGTAGACCACATTATCTTAAAGCATTTCCATTTCCTTGGCCCTCTTTCCAATCTGAGAAATCCTATTTCTAATAGATCCAGGATTCTAGGTGAGAGTACTTCTTCCCATTCAGGAAATTATGCAAATTTGGATTGTTTCATTTTCATCTAAATGTCTCTGAACTCTCTCTCCAACCAAGCACCCAACTCTTGGGCAATATCACATTTTTCCAACTAGGAGTGACTGAAGGACACAAATCCTCTCTGCTCTGGGCATATGATACTGCTATTTGCCATTTGACAGCTAAAATAAAAAGTGTATCTTACTTCAGTAAAAAGTAGAATATCCATTTGATTTCTCAAAATCAGCTGCATTTTTTTTTTTTTTTTTTTTTGACAGAGTCTTGCTCTGTCACCAGATTGGAGTGCAATGGTGCAATCTCGGCTCACTGCAATCTCTGCCTCCTGAGTTCAGGCAATTCTCCTGACTCAGCTTCTCGAGTAGCTGGGACTACAGGTGTGCACCACCACAGCCAACTAATTTTTTTATTTTTAGAGAGACAGAGTTTCACCATGTTGGCCAGAATGGTCTCTATCTCTTGACCTTGTGATCTGCCCACCTCAGCCTCCCAAAGTGCTGGGGTTACAGACTTGAGCCACCAAGCTTGACCAAAATCAGTTGTACTTCTAATAAAAATAAAAAATAATAACCACTTTTGATTTTATAGAGATGTTCAAGTGCTTAACCTAGATTCTTTCCATGTAATGTCACTACCTGGTAATGACTTTTTAAAAGTAATATAACATATGAAAATGTCTGAAACCAACAGGATTTAGAGGAACATGTACTAATGGGGGAAGTTTTAAAACAGGAAAACTAGAACCCTGGCCTAATATGTGATTTTTGTACATGTAAATCACTTATTCTTGCACCTTAGATCCCTATATCTACTAATAGAATATGCTTAACAATTATTTAAAATAATTATATAGAATCATGATTAATAATGCTTATCAAAAGATGTATAGTTTATTTTTGATGTTGAGAAAAGAATAATTTTGTTTTTTCTAACTCAATGAAAATTTTGCATTGAAGAAATGGAAAACCACTGAATTTACTGTTAAGTCATTCAGAGCTGGCTGAGTCTCAACACTTAAAACACAATTTTCAAACTGCATTCTTTCTCATTTTCAATGGACACTGATGAAAATTTAGTCTTGATTAAGCCTGATTCATGCTCATTTAGCATTAAAAAATATTAGACAAAAAATAATTCATTTCTGAGAAATATTGCGACAAATTTTTCAAAAGTGTTTGCTGTACCTCAGCTCTAAATTTGAAGAGAAGCAATGTTTCCTCTCCCAAGCCTCTCTCTACATACATATAACATCATATATGATTCAGTAAGAAACATTTATTTTTCCAGAATTTTCTACATTTTATATATATATAACTTCTACAAAAATTACTCTACAGTATTCTTTAAAAGTTAGATACAAGTTTGTCATACAACCCATTGATTTCACTGCTAAGCATCTACCCAAGAGAAATGAAAATGAGTACTCACAAACCCTTGAATGCAAATGTTCTCAGCAGCATGACTCATAATATTCCCACATTGGAAACAACCCAAATGTCCATCCACTAGTAGATTGACAAAATGTGGTATATCCATACAATGGAAAACTATTCAGCAATAAGAAGAAATGAAATACTGATACATGCCACAACATAGTTGAACCCCAAAAACATATGCCAAGTAAGAGAAGCCATAAACAAAAGAGCATATAGTATGTATTTCCATTTATATAAAATGTTCAGAAAAGGCAAATCTATAGAGACTGAAAGTAGACTAATGGTTGCCTGGGGATGGGAGTGGGAACAAAGACATAATGGATGTAAGGAATCTTACCAGGTGAGTAAACTGTTCTAAAACCAGATATGGTAATGGTTTTACAATTTTGGAATGTTCTAAAACCAGATATGGTAATTGTTTTACAACTTTTAGAAAATTTACAAATTTTCCAAAACTCACTGAAATATAATTTCTAAATATCATTCACCCTTAAAGGGTGAACTTTATAATACGTAAATTATATCTCAATAAAGTTGTAAAAAGATGCTATAATGCAAACTGCATAAGAATTTAAATAATTGTAAGCACTGTGAGGAAAATTAAATTGATCCATCATTGATCTAAACAATATGTTTACAATCAACTAAAAAGGAGGAAAAACTCTTTAACAAAAATGAAATTTGACACATTTAAAAATATTCTGCATAATGTGGTCCATTAGTCTTTGATATTTTATTGAAGAAAATTGTGGTAAAGATAAGATTGAAAAGTCCATTACTAAAAACGTTTTCCAAAAGATTTCCTTTCCAAAACTATACTTTCCTTCAAAATTGAATCCTTTTAACTGCCAAAACTCTGTTTTTAGCAAATGATCTCTTGAGATGGTGTCACTAGGGGGGCATTGACCAGCACCTGGCACACTAACAGGAAACAAGGTTTACAAACTGTTGGTTTAACCAACCTTGGTCCATAATCTACCCCATTTTCTGTGAGCATTATGCTCATCAGTTCTCATTTTAATAATCCAAATGCTGAGCTTTCTAAATATTAAATCCCAGGAGGATTTTTCTTTTTTGAATGTGTGGCAATGTCAGTAAGAAGGAAGGCATCTTGTGAAGAGATAAAGTGGACGGATGAATTTTGAAATCTATCTGTACATGAAGAGAAATGAAATACTCGCAGTACTTCTAATCAAATACCTTTCAGTATGCAAACCATTGACAAAAGAGTTTTGTTTTTAAATTTTTTTTCTAGGTGAACATTTAAGTGATCATCTGCCTCAAATCTCCACTTTCCAGTCCTGCACAGACTCCAGCAAATAACACTACCACCTGCAGGGTGTTTTGTTGTTTGTTTGTTGTTTGTTTTAGTGTCTCCCACATTCCTAGCTCACGCATGCACTTTTCTAAAGGATCTGAGTTCCCTTGGCTGCGTTCCTCGGGGGAGCTCTACCAAGACCGGTCTGACCTGGCCCTCTCAGCTCCCTCGGAAGAGACCTGCTGCAAGGTAGGGTCATTTGCCTCCGGAAGGCACCTTCAGAAATTTCCCCAAGGGGCTGAGCAACACTAGCATCAGCACCAGCTGGGACCCAGGCCCTCCACTCCCTCAGCCCTGCGACCACCTGGCACTCGTGTCCTTCCCCACGGCCTGCCGGGGTCCTAGGAGCAGGGAAAATCCAATAGCTACGGCGGACCCTTGAGTTTACTCGGTTTACCCACCTCCATATTTTATCCAAAGAATGGACGTAGGCCAGTGAGGTGAGGTGACTTGGCTAAAGCCACACAGCAGGACGCTGGCCGAGGGGGTTAGAACTCGGGTGTCTGCTAACCCCGCGGCCGCTCGCAACTACCTGGGGCTTGGGAAGCACCGCCCAGGGAAAAGACTTGGCATTGCTGGCGCGAGAAGCGAAAGGCTCACCGACTTGTGACAGGAGGTCATCAATGACTTCCAGCAGGGCAGAGTGGGCAAAAGGCAGGTGACAGACCTCCCACGTCAAGCCTGTTGACGTGAGCGTCCTTTTCACTCTCTAAGTACCCTGGCTTGTGAATTAAACGATGGGATCGGGTCGCCCAAGCAAAAGAGGCATCTGCTTTGAACTCCCCCCATACTTGTGCCGGCAGGGCAGAAAATGGGAAAGTTGCACTTACCACATCTTCCCTCGGTCAGTCTCCCCCGACTCCCCAAGTCCTTCCCCTCCCTCCTCGCACAGCGACACCCACTCACGCGTCCGCTCCACCAGGTACGTACCAGCCGCGAGCGCAGCTGCCCGCCCTGCCGGTGCCCTGGCGCTCGCGCTCGCCCAGCGCTCTGCGGCCCGGAGCTGCGACTCGGGTTCTAGCTCTCTGCAGCCTCTACGGTTCCGGGGATGCAGTCGCGTCTGAGCTACTGGGCTGGGGCGCAGCCAGGCGGTGGCAGCTACTAGGGGGCGGAGGGAGCGGCCGCCGCGTCCCGCCCCCAGGCTACTAGCGCTGCTCCCCAGGCGGTGTCCGGCTCTGCGTGCAAACTCGGCCACCGCGGCACTCCCCGGGGCACGTGCCACAGCGGCTCTTTTCTGCTGGCAGCCTGGGGCGAGCTCTTTTTTCTACTTGCGCGTTAACCACCAACTAATTATCGGTGATCGTCACACAACCCGCGTCCTCACCGCTCGCCACTCCCAGTTCCCTTGGGCGATGGTGAGGTTCTGCTAAGATTTCTGTGACGTGACTGCGGGAATTTCAGTTCCCTTCCTGCTTTCTGACGTCGCATCGTGTTTTCTGTCCCGCCGGTTGTACGCGCCCCGAGCAGGGTTTGTGCTCCAGGTGCCATCAAGATTGCCCTTTGATCTAATGCTGGCTGTATGGAGGAGAAGGCAGGAAGGTACACAGGCTTCTTATCTACGCCCAGAATCTGGGTCTTCGAGTTTTTTAACAGATCGGGAAGCAATATGCAATGGAAACAACTTTTTGTGCAATAAAAGCAGAAAATAATGTATATCAAGTTTCACTTTCAGGTTCTCACTAAGAAAAATAAAGTCGTTACTTCTAAGGTCTCCTTGTGCTTTTTAAAAGCCATATTACATGGACGACAATGCTGCTGATAAAATTAATTTCTCTGCTTCTTGAGAAAGTGGTTTCTCACTGAAGTCTTAAAATCTCCTCTGGTTTCTTGAAACCCTTAATTAGTACTCAAAGTCTTCTCTAATCTCTAGTCTTTACTAATTTTTTCATTCATGCTATGCTCTGACTTGCCACCAAAGCCTATGACATCTGCCAATGACCACTTCCAAATTCCCTTTTTAGGCAAAAGCCTAAATATGGAAACATGAAAATAGAATCAGACAAATATTTTATTCAGTGGGTGCTAATGGTAGTACAATTAAGCTCTTTAAATTATTCAGTATTCATACCTCCACAATATGTAATAATTTTCTCTATTTTCAGATAGTAAACTGAGGGTCAGCAAGTTTAGATACTTTGAACAAGGCTAAATAGCTGAGAAGATTCCAAATCAGTTTTGAACTTAGGTCTTTCTGCTTTCAAGATTGATTGACTTCCTTAAATTATACTCTGTTAATAAAGCTTGTGATTTTTCTAAATTGTGATGTAGGCACATTTTGCTTTTTATTAGGTTAGTGCAAAAGTAATTGCAAAAAAGTACTTGCAAAAACTGCAGTTACTTCTGCCCCAGCCTAATAAAAACGTAGTTACTTGTGTGGTTACACAAGCATTAATCAAAGAGATTGAGAGTTATTTATATCATTAGTGTAACTTTAAAACATTATTTGGCATATTTCTAAGGCCTGTTATTATTGTATTATATAATAACATATACTTTTATTATCTAGGGCAAATTATTCTAATGTTTATTTATTTTAGAGATACTATGACAGAGAGTAATACTAAAATGTTTGAACTTATGAATTATGGTATCATGATTGGATTTTTATGATCTTGCAAGTGTATTTCCTATACTTGAAAAATTTGCTTTGTAAAATCTGTATTTTGGGATCAATGTGATAAAACCACTAGACCTCACTGCTAAGCTTTTAACCGACATATGAAATCATCAGAACCACTGGAATGTATAGCCCAGGAAGGCCACATCCTCAACACCTAGAATAATATCTTCACAAAGTAGGTACTTCACAGGCAGTTTTGAAATGAATAAATATTAACCTTGTTTCCACACTTAAGACCAAATAATGACTTATAAGCACACTATTTATAGAACGCTTTTGTCTATTTAGATTTAAAAATTTTGATGGCCTCTCATTTCTACTAAGAAAGTAAGGAGAACATGTGGAAGGTTTGCAGTAGTTGTGTTTGGGAATGCTAGACAGAACCTGACCATAAGTGCAAAGAGGAGTTTTTGAGTCCAAGAATTGGTGGTAGCAGTAATTCCACACAATCATGTGAATTTGTGTCAAATACATGACTTTAAATGCAGAACGTTTAATGCAGCTTTGGAATTGTGCCAGGTGAAGTGATGAAAAGACAAGGAGCAAGCTTGGGTACTATTTTTAAAAGAGTGTTTTAAGGTTAACAAGACTAAGTAGGAAAATAAGTGAGGACAAAGAAGGGAGGAGAAGGAGGAGTCCAAGGAGTCCAAGTACAAATCCACATCAAATGAGAGAGATAGGAAGATAAGTTGTAGTCAGGAAGTGGGATTGTTTTCTTTGAAGTTTTAGAAGTACAAAGATAGGTAGTTTATGGAGGAGCTAAGGGTGGAGTTGGCTAACATAGAGTGAAGATCAAGATATTAGGGACTAAGGTATTGAAGAAACTATATGGACATTGAAGCCACCAATAGTAATACCAGAATAAAAAAAAGAGTGAATCTGATAACAAACACTTCCATGAATGTAGTGGACTGATCCAGAACTGAGAGGATGACTATGCAAAGTTGGGGCAGAAGGTGCATATCCAGGGAGGAAAAGCCTCAGTAGATCAAGGACTGGTGAAAGAGACAATTAAGACTTCAGAAGCAATACTGGGGGCGCTACAAGGATCCCAACACTGCCCCTGTGACCCTAGAATGTGAAATAATGAACAGTGTACATCAAAGGGACATCTAGGGGAAATTATTCTTAGAAGAAAGCTTATTTCCACTTAATGCCAGAAAATAGAGAAAGCATTGTGTGAATAGTTTATGAGGGTGGTGGTATTTTTCAATATTAAATGAGGATTCTACAAGGTCAGAGTAGTTAAGAGGTGGGAGGTAGGGCTGGCTACATGGGTCTACTACCTGTTCAGTTGAGCAGGGATCTACGTGTTGTTTGTTTTTGAGACAGGGTCTAACTCTGTCACCCAGGTTGGAATGCAGTGGCCCAATCTCGGCTCACTCCAGACCCAGTCCCCAGGCTCCAGCAATCTTCCCACCTTAGCCTCCACAGTAGCTGGGACTACAGGCACACATCACCACACCTGGCTAACTTTTGTGTTTTTTTGTAGAGAGAGAGTTTTTCTATGTTGGTCAGGCTGGCCTCGAACTCCTGGGCTCAAGCGATCCACCTGCCTTGGCCTTCCGCAGTGTTTGGATTACAGACATAAGCCACATGCCTTGCTCAACATGTACTTTTAAGAAGGCCTCATGCAATGTTTACTACTTTCCTATCCCTGCCTTGAAATATTATATATATATATATATATATTTTTTTTTTTTTTTTACCAAGGGGACTTACATTTTCACCTTTCATTGAGCCCAGCAAATTATGTAACCAATGCTGTGGGGAAGAAAGGAGAAATTCTTGCATGGGTGAAACAAGAATCAGTATTTACCTTCTGGGGATTAAAGTTTGGGAAAGACTAAATGCAGAAGTTTGTATTTTGAGGGGAGACCAAGAGTGTCAGGGAGAAGGATGCGGCTGCAAAGTTTCAAGTGAGATCTAGTTTTCACGTCTCTTTAGGGCCCGGCTGGCTGACACCTGGGCAGAAGAAGTGGCCAGTAGTTACCATCAGCCCAGTTCATGTTTTCATTTGCTAGTGTTAGTCTTTTAGGGTTGCCATTACAAATTACCACAAATTTGCTGACCTATGCCAGAAGGAATTTATTCTCTTACAGTTCTGGAAGCCAGAAGTCTGAAGTCAAAGTGTTGGCAGGGTAACACTTCCTGTGAAGACTAGTGGGAGAATCCTCTTTTGTCTCTTCTAGCTTTTTTTTTTTTTTAAACAGAGTCTCACTTTGTCGCCCAGGCTGGAGTGCAATGGCGCGATCTCAGCTCACTGGGACCTCTGCCTTGTGGGTTCAAGCGATTCCCCTGCCTCAGCCTCCTGAGTAGCAGAGATTATAGGCACGTGCCACCACACCCAGCTAATTTTTGTATTAGAGACAGAATTTCACCATGTTGGCCAGACTGGTCTTGGACTCCTGACCTCAGGTGATCCGCCTGCCTCAGCCTCCCAAAGTGCTGGGATTACAAGCGTGGGCCACCATGCCCAGCCCTCTTCTAGCTTTTAATGGCCACAGGCGATCCTTGATTGTCTTTGGCTTATAGTTACATAACTCTAATTTCTGCATCCATCTTCACATCTTCCCTGTGTTTCTTCTCTACTGCCAGCATTGGTATTCTTCTGTTCTTATAAGGACACTTGTCACTGGATTTGGGGTCCACCCAGTTCATTCAGGATGATCTCCTCTGGAAATCCTTACCTTAATTGAATCTTTGAAGATCTTTTTTCCAAATAAAGTCACATTCACAGGTACCAGAGGTTAGGTCATGGACATGTCTTTTTAGAGTCCACTGTAGCCAAGTCTATGGAGGCCAGAGGAATAGCAAGACTGGATGACACTGGCATGACAGCTCTTCATGTCTATTGGGCAAACATAACTACAATAATATGAACCTTATCGATGTTTCTAAAGCTTTCAAACTCTGACATTTAACACATATGAAAATCAGAAGATTAGAGATGCCCAGAGTCTTTACACCCCTGAGAGTAGCTATCTGTCTTGGGGACAAAAAGCACTGAGAATTCATGTAACTGAGACAGTGAGAAGTGTGGTTACAAAGAACTGAGGAAGTTGGATTCTCCACTCCTCCTCTTGGAAAAAAAGAAAAAAAAGAAATGTTCAAAAGTTTTCAATATACTTTTATGTGAATTGCTTCTGTGCACAAATTCATAAGATCTAAGATTGGGTTAGATCTAAGATTAGATGCTCATCATAATTAAAACATGAATTCACAACTTCTAACATGGGAAATCCTGATGTCTCTCATGCCTTCTCTTATTAAATTGGAAAATATACATTTTATCAGAACTCCAGTAAGGAGTATCATTATGACATTTATATTATTCATAATAGATATTATTTATTATGATTCCAAATTACTGAGTAACTAGATAAATATAATGAATGTTAAATTATCTTATAAAATGAATTAGGTCTTTTTAATTTAGATAAACTCTAATTTAACCATAACTCCTGCATCACTGTTCAGAGTTGGGGTGGATGGAGTCTTTAAAAGAGAAGCTTTTGAGATGTTCCTGGTGAATTGGATTTAAAAGTTAGTCTCTTTTAAAAGTTTGCTTAGGAACCAAAAATGTAAAATTAATCCTATTTTTTGTTGTTGTTATTGAGACACAGTCTTGCTCTGTCACCCAGGCTGGCATGCCCTGGTGTGATCTCGGCTCACTGAAACCTCTGTCTCCCGGGTTTAAGCAATTCTCCTGCCTCAGCCTCTCGAGTAGCTGGGACTACAGGTGTGCACCACCACACCTGGCTAATTTTTTTTTTTTTTTTTGTATTTTCACTGAAGATGGGGTTTTGCTGCATTGGCCAGACTGGTCTCTAACTCCTGGCCTCAGACGATCCTCCCACCTCAGACAATCCTCCCGCCTCAGCCTCTCAAAGTGCTGGGATTACAAGCATGTGCCACTGCGCCCAGCCAACTTAACCATATTGATACAGGATTTTTTGTTCATTTTTTTTTTTTTTTGTCTTTTTTGGTAAGGAACTTCCCTTATACTCTACAGGAGTTAGAAAAGCTATAAAAATTAACATTAGCTAATTAATCCAAAGTAAATAACAACAAAAGTTGTATTCCTTAAAGCATCTCAACAGTTGAAATATAATCTCTGGCTTCAACATTTCTCAGAACCTCGAGGCTAAGATGCACCTTATGATTCTCATTAGCTGCAGCTCTATAGACAAAATTCTGAAGAAAACAAAGTTTGTCTCCTTTCTGCATCTTCCCATTCCCAACCACTTGAGCTTCTTCTATGAGTCCTAAGTGGTTTTAAAGCCACACTGACCCTATCAGTAGCTTCTTGTGCAACACTATTTGGGTTCAGCTGTGGGAAGGTGAAGCAGAGTAATTTACATCACAGAAAAGAATCTTAGGGAGATAATAATGTCAGATAATAATTTCCAGTGGTTTGAGTTGAAGCACCGCTATGATACCTAGGAGTAAACATCCTCCTTTACAAACCAGACTTCAGAACTACCAATTAATAGATATGCATAAGATAAATCTTTTTCCCAATGTTGTATTGATTTAAAAAAAAAGGAAGGGAAAAGCTAGGAAGGAAAGAAAAGGGAGGACTCCATGCTTTCCTAATTGATTCCAAACTACAGATGACCCTTAAACAACACTGGGTTAAGGGCACTGAACCCTTGCCTGTTGAAAATCCTCATTTAAATTTTGACCCCCGGAGAACACAACTACTAATAGCTACTGTTGTCCAGAAGCCTTATTGATAACACAAACAGTTGATTAACACATATTTTGTATGTTATATATACTATATACTGTATTCTTATGATAAAGTAAGCTAGACAAAAGAAAATGTTCGTAAGAATGTCATAAGGAAGAGACAATATATATACTATGTATTAAGTGGAAGTTTGTCATTATAAAGGTATTCATCCTCATCATCTTCATGCTGATTAGGCTGAGTAGGAGGAAGAGGAAGAGGAAGGGTTGGTCTTGACATCTCAGGGGTGGCAGAGTTGAAAGGAACTCTACAGATAAGTGGACCCATGCAGTTCAAATCTGTGTTGGTCAAGGGTCAGTAGTACTTAAGGAAGATCCTTTTTCTTGAGTAATAAGGAAGACATTGATATAGAATTCTAGGGTGAGAGGTTATTTTCCCAACATTTTAAAGAAGTTGCTTAACTTTGTCCCCTGTACAAACTTTTTTTCTCTAACTTCTTTTGAAGTTTTTTCTTTATTAATAATTTTAAGTCATTTTATTGTTATGTCCTTGATAAAATTTTCTTGACAAACTTGAGACTCATTGACCTTCTTGGGTTGGAAACATTTCATTCATTTTTCCGTATAATTATTCCTTCTCCCCATCTCCTTTGGGGACTCTAATTCTACATGTGCTTGGGCTGCTTGAAGTTGTCCCACAGATCATTGATGTTTTCTGGGGCCCTTTTTCTCTCTCTGTTTTATTTTTCATAGTTCTGTTGCTAGGCCTTACAGCTCACTGATTTTTTTTTTTTTTTTACTCTGTCATATTTTGTATATGTATATGTATATACATATACATTTATATTGTATAAACTAACCTACTGTTTCATTCTCTCATATATTCTATTTTTAAACTCTAGAAATTTGATGATCTGGCTTTTTTCATATCTTCTGTATCTCTAAGCTCAATCTTTACTCAATTTTCATGAGAATATGAGATATAGTTACTATAACTTTCATAATATCCTCATATACTGTGTCAATTTGGAATTTGTTATGATTGATTGCTTTCTCTCTTCATTATGGGTCATATTTCCTGCTTTCCTGCATACCTACTCATTTTTTATTAGATTCCAGACATCATGATTTCATCATTTATGGTAGGTGACAGATATTTTTGTTTTTCTATTAGTATTCCTTAATGTTGGTCTTGGTCGTAGTTATGTTACCTGAAATGACTATCTTTCTAAGTCTGTCTATTAAGTTTTGTGAGGCAGTGTTAGAAAGAAGTCATTCATCTAGGGCTTATTTTGCCCCCCTTCTGAGGTAATGACTTTTTGAATACTCTATCTGATGTCTCTTGAATTATGAGGTTTTCCACTTTTGCTGCAAGGAACAAGAACTACTCCCAGCTCTTTGTGCACTTTGCTTGTTCTTCCCTGTGCTCCCTCAGGTGGTTTCTTCTCAGTCTGTGATAGTTAATACTGAGTGTCAACTGAATTGGATTGAAGGATACAAAGTATTTATCCTGGGTGTGTCTGCGAGGGTGTTGCCAAAAGAGATTAATAGTTGAGTAAGTGGACTGGGGAAGGCAGATCCACCCTTAATCTGCTGGGCACAATCTAATCAGTTGCCAGCAAATATAAAGCAGAAAAATGTGAAAAGGAGAGACAGGCCTAGCCTCCCAGCCTACATCTTTCTCCCATACTGGATGCTTCTGGTCCTTGAACATTGGACTCTAAATTCTTCAGTTTTGGGACTCGGACTGGCTCTCATTGATCCTCAGCGTGCAGGCAGCCTATTGTGGGATCTTGTGATCATGTAAGTTAATACTTAATAAACTTCCCTTTATATAGATAGAGATAGATAGATCGATATAGACATAGGTATATCCTACTAGTTCTGTCCCTCTAAGAGAATCTTAATACAGATTTTGGTACCAAGAGTGGTTCCAGAGGAACAGAATATTAATGATAGAGTTCTTTCATTGGTTTTGGGGTTTCTGAAGTTGGCTGCTTAATATGATTAGACCCAAAAATGCTAAGAACTCTACATCTAATAGTATAGAGAACACTGATAGCACTTGGCAGAAACTGTTTAGAGAGTTATGCAAAATAAATCCATTTGACACTCCTGATTCACAGTTCATGAGAGGCAAGGAGTGAGGTGACTCTATACATAATACCTTTGACCATAAGTGGAGAACCAAGGAATATAATTAAGCTGGTTGGTTGCTCCTAAGTTCCGTGAACAAAGTGATGAAAGCAAATGACTAACTAAGGGATTCTGTCTCCCAGCTTCAGAAGCAGACACTGAGACTCAAATCTGCTAAGATTGCCCTGAGTGAGTCTTACCTCCTGTAGGGAAAGAGCTGAAATTGTGGAAAAATAGACACAAGCGCTAATCATGCAAGTGGCTGACCTGCAATGAAAAATGCAGGCACAGCTTCCCCAGGTGTCTACTGTTAAAGTGAGGGCATTGATTGGAAAAGAATGGGACCACGCAACTTGGAATGGGGATGTGTGGGAGGACCCTGATAAAGCTGGGGACACTGAATTTGTAAACTCTGATGAATCTTTTTTCCAGAAGAAACAGTTTCCCCATCCCCAGTAGTGGCAACCTCCCCTCCCCGACCCATGCTGCCATCAGCCTTTCCACCTTTGTCTGAGGAGACAAACCCTGTGCTGCCTAAGGCAACAGTGATGGCCTCCCCTGAGGCAATTGCCAGGCAAGATAATGTTGATCCTCCTGAGAAGCCACCCCCAACACCTCTGTTTGCTTCCAGACCTATAACGAGACTAAACTACCAGTGGACCCTAGAGGTGAGGTTGAGAGTGTGACCCATGAGGAGGTGTATAATACTTGAAAGGAACTATTTGAGTTCTTTAATTTATATAAACAGCAACCTGTAGAACAGGCATGGGAATGGATATGAATAGTATACGATAATGGTGGAAGGAAGGTAGAATTGGATCACGCTGAATTTATTGATTTGGGTCCACTAAGTAGGGACTCTGCATTGCACTTAATGTTGCAGCTCAGGGAGTTAAAGGGTGATAATAGTTTATTTGCTTGGTTAGCTGAAATAGGGATTAAATGTTGGCCTATTGTGAGTGAGCTGGAAATGCCTGATCTCCCTTGGTTTAATGTAGAGGGGATCCAAAGGCTTAGGGAGATTGGGATGGTGGAGTGGATTAGTCACTTTAGACCTACTCATCCCAGCTGGGAGGGTCCAGAAGATATACCCTTGACCAATGCCTTGCGAAATACATTTGTGAGGGCAACACCTGCATTTTTAAAGAGCCCTGTAATTGCTCATCTCTGTATGTCAGATCTAACAGGGGAACCACACAGCTGCTCAACTACAAAATTTAAATACAATGGGAATAATTGGATCCGAAGGTGGGAGGAGTCAAGTGGCAGCACTCAACCCTGAAAGGCAAGGTGGGTGTAGCTACTGTAATGGACAGCAGAAGCAAAGTGGCAATCAGAATAGTCTGACTCGTGTAGAGTTCTGGCATTGGCTAATTAATCATAGTGTTCCTAGAAGTTAAATTGATAGGAAGCCTACTGCATTCCTACTTAAATTATACAAACCGAAAATTTCTAGATGGAATGGACAAAAGACTAATTTGAATTATAGAACAGAGAATCACAGCCCCTCAATCAATTTCCAGACTTGAGCCAGTTTACAGATCCAGAACCCCTTGAGTGAAGGGGAGGCTGGGTGCCCTTGAGGAAGGACCCCATTACATTACTGACAATTTATGCAGTGAATCTTTCTCCCCTCCTTCCCCAAGGAGACCTCCAGCCTTTTACCAGTGTAACTGTGCACTGGGGAAAGGGAAATGATCAGACATTTTGGGGACTACTGGACACTGACTCTGAGCTGATGTTGATTCCAGGGGACCCAAAACATCGTTATGATCCTCCAGTCAAAGTAGGGGCTTACAGAGGTCAGTTAATTAATGGAGTTTTAGCTCAGGTCCAGCTTACAGTGGGTCCCCAGACTCATCCTGTGGTCATTTCCCCAGTGCCAGAATGCGTAATTGCAGCTGCCAGAACCCCCACATTGGCTCCCCGACTGGTAGGGTGAGGGCTATTATGGTGAGAAGGCCAAATGGAAGCCATTAGAGCTGCCTTTACCTACAAAAATAGTAAACAGAAAGCAATATTGCATCCCTAGAGGTATTGCAGAGATTAGTGCCACCATTGAGGACTTGAAAGATGTCCAGGTGTAGTGATTCCCACCACATCCCCATTCAACTTTTCCTTTTGGACTGTGCAGAAGATAGATGGATCTTGGAGAATGACAGTGGATTATTGTAAGCTTGACAAGTGGTGACTCCAGTTGTAGCTGCTGTACCACATATAGTTTCATTGGTTGAGCAAATAAACACATCTCCTGGTACCTTGTATGCAGCCACTGACTTGGCAAATCCCTTTATCTCCATTCCTGTCCATAAGGTCCACCAGCAGCAATTTGCCTTCAGTTGGCAAGGCCAGCAATATATCTTTACTGTCCCAACTTAGGGGTATATCAACTCTCTGGCTTTGTGTCATAATCTTATTTGGAGAGACCTTGATCGCTTTTTGCTTCTGCAAGATATTACACTGGGCCATTACATTGATTATAATATGCTCATTGGATCCAGTGAGCAAGAAGTAGCAAATGCATTGGACTTATTGGTGAGACATTTCCATGCTAGAGAATGGGAAATAAATCTTACTGAAATTCAGGGACATTCTACCTCAGTAAAATTTCTGGGGATCCAGTGGTGTGGGGCCTGTTGAGATATTCCTTCTAAGGTGAAGAATAAGTAGCTGCATTTGACCCCTCCTACAACTAAGAAAGAGGCACAACACCTAATAGGCCTATCTGGACTTTGGAAGCAACACATTCCTCATTTAGGTGTATTACCACAGTCCATTTATCAAGTCACCCAAAAGGCTGCCAGTTTTAAGTGGGATCCAGAACAGGAGAAGGCTCTGTAACAGGTCCAGGCTGCTGTGCAAACTGCTCTGCCACTTGGGCCATATGACCTGACAGATCCAATGGTGCTTGAGGTGTCAGTGGGAAATAGAGAGGCTCTTTGGAGTCTTTAGCAGGCTCCCATAGGTGAATCACAGTGAAGGCCTCCAGGATTTTGGAGCAAGGCCCTGCCATCTTCTGCAGATAACTAGTCTCCTTTTGAGAGAGAGTTCTTGGCCTGTTACTGGACTTTGGTGGAAGCTGAACATTTGACTATGGGCCATGAAGTCACCACGTGACTGAACTGCCTATCATGAACTGGGTGCTTTCTGACCCATCTAACCATAAAGTGGGTCATGCACAGCAACATTCCATCATCAAATGGAAGTGGTATATACATGATGGGCTTGGGCAGGTCCTGAAGGCACAAGTAAGTTACATGAGGAAGTGGCTCAAATGCCCATGGTCTCCACTCCTGACACCCTGCCTTCTCTCCCCCAGCCTGCACTGATGGCCTCATGGGGCGTTCCCTATGATCAGTTGACAGAGGAAGAGAAGACTAGGGCCTGGTTCACAGGTGGTTCTGCACCCATAAGTGGACAGCTGTAGCACTACAGTCCTTTTCTAGGACATCCCTGAAGGACAGCAGTGAACGGAAATCTTCCCAGTGGGCAGAACATCAAGCAGTGCACCTGGGTGTGCACTTTGCATGGAAGTGGCCAGATGTGTGTTTATATGCTGATTCATGGGCTGTAACCAGTGGTTTGGCTGGATGTTCAGGGACTTGAAAGAAACGTGATTGGAAAATTTCTAACAAAGAAATTTGGGGAAGAGGTATGTGGATGGACCTCTCTGAGTGGTCAAAAACTATGAAGATATTTGTATCCCATGTGAGTGCTCACCAATGGGTAACCTCAGTGGAGGAGGAGTTTAATAATCCAATGGATAGGATGGCCTGTTCTATGGACACCACTCAGCCTCTTTCACCAGCTATCCCTGTCATCGTCCAATATGCCCATTAACCAAGTGGCCCTGGTGGCAGGGATGGAGGTTACCCATCGACTCAGCAACATGGACTTCCACTCACCAAGGCTGACCTGATTATGGCCACTGCCGAGTGCCCAATTTGCCAGCAGGGACTTCCACTCACCAAGGCTGACCTGATTATGGCCACTGCCGAGTGCCCAATTTGCCAGCAGCAGACACCAATAGTGAGCCCTCGATATGGCACCATTCCTCAGGGTGATCAGCCAGCTACCTGGTGGCAGGTTGGTTATATTGGACCTCTTCTGTCAAGGAAAGTGCAGACGTTTGTCCTCACTGGAATAGACACTTACTCCAGATATGAGTTTACCTCTCCTGCACACAATGCTTCTGCCACGACTACCATCCATGGACTTCCAGAATGCCTTATCCACTGTCATGATATTCCACACAGCATTGTCTCTGACCAAGGCACTCATTTTATGGCTAAAGAAGTGCAGCAGTGAGCTCATGCTCATGGAATTCATTGGTTTTACCATGTTTGCCATCATCCTGAAGCAGCTGCATTGATAGAATGGTGGAATGGTCTTTTGAAGTCACAATTACAATGCCAACTAGGTGACAATACTTCGCTGGGGTAAAGTTCTCCAGAAGGCCATGTATGCTCTGAATCAGTGTCCAATATATGGTATTGTTTCCACCCATAGCCAGAGTTCACAGGTTCAGGAATCAAGGGGTGAAAGTGGAAGTGGCATCACTCACCATCACCCCTAGTGATCCACTAGCAAAATTTTTGCTTCCTGTTCCCGCAACACTACATTCTGCTGGCCTAGAGGCCATAGTTCCAGAGGGAGGAATGCTGCCACCAGGAGACAAAACAACGATCCCATTAAACTGGAAGTTAAGGTTGCCACCTGGACACTTCGGGTTTCTCCTACGCTTAAGTCAACAGGCTAGGTTGACTTGTTGCAGTGTTGGCTGTGGTGATTGACTTGGGCTATAAACGAAATCAGTCATCTACTGCATAACCAAGGTAAAGAAATGTATGCATGGAATACAGGAGATCCATTAGGGAGACTCAGTATTACCATGCCCTGTTATTAAGGTCAATGGGAAACTACAACAGCCCAATCCAGGCAGGACTACAAACGGTCCAGACCCTTCAGGAATGAAGGTTTGGGTCTCTCCATCAGGAAAAAAACCACGACCTGCTGAGATATTTGCTGAAGGTAAAGGGAATATAGAATGGATAGTAGAAGAAGGTAGTCATCAATACCAGCTATGACCACGTGACCAGCTGCAGAAATGAGGACTGTAATTGTCATGAGTGTTTCCTTCTTTTGTTAAAAACATGTTTGTGCATGTATACACTTGTAGTACGAAAATGTCTTGGCCGGGCGCAATAACTCACGCCTGTAATTCCAGCACTTTGGGAGGCCGAGGCAGGCAGATCACAAGGTCAAGAGATTGAGACCATCCTGGCCAACATGGTGAAACCCTATCTCTACTAAAAATACAAAAATTAGCTGGGCCTGGTGGCACATGCCTGTAATCCCAGCTACTCAGGAGGCTGAGGCATAAGAATCACTTGAACTCAGGAAGTGGAGGTTGCAGTGAGCAGAGATCACATCATTGCAATCCAGCCTGGCGACAGAGCAAGACTCCAACAAAACAAACAAACAAACAAACAAAAGTCTTCATTTTATTTCCTTTCCCCTTTATCACGTAACATAAGATTTATTGACTTCACATCAGCATTTAAGTATTGTTAACTTTATGTAATAGCATTTGGGTTGGGGATTTGTGCATTTCTAGTTGTACAAAGGATAGTTGTATTATATTAGGCATAATTATGGCCTCATTGTTGTCTTTATTTGAAGATTATGTACAATCTCAGGAGATTTGTATGGGTTCAAGTTGGCAAGGGATAGACTTGTGATGGTTAATACTGAGTGTCAACTTAATTGGATTGAAGGATACAAAGTATTGAACCTGGGTGTATCTGTGAGGGTGTTGCCAAAAGAGATTAACATTTGAGTCAGTGGCTTGGGGAGGAAGATCAATCCAGAGGACGCAGTTCTGAGAAAACCAGCCTATTCTCAACTCCATTCCTGACAACTTTTGTGTCCTTAACTTTTTATGTCTAAATTTTCAGATAAAACTGTAATTAATATTATCATTACTCTATAAAATTAAGTAAGGCTTTTACATTAGATTTGAATGAAGTCAGTCTTAACTAGGATTGTATTGAAATCTCATCTATATTGCCTTTGAAAAGCTTTAACAATCGTGAATATTATGTTTACAAATTATTCATTATCAACAAGGGATCAGCTTTCGAGTCATGCTCTAGAATTTACGTGATAAAGTCGTTATCAAAAGCAATGCTGACGCTACATCTGAAGGAGAAGGACAAATAAAAAATATTTATCAGTTCTGAGTGATAATCTTCTCAGTTTTTACATTAACTTAATGATTTAATGGTTCCTTATTAATGAATGTCTCCATTTCCTCACTAAATATTTCTACAATATTTATCCAAAAACAGTCTGTATAAATTTGTTTCAAAAATATAAAAAGCATACAAACTTGCTGCAGCCAACTTTTTTCTACCCCTGCCCCTGAATTGTATCGGGTCATCTGGAGCATCCAAAATAAAGAAAGTTAAAAAGCACAGGTACATAAATAAATTCTCTATTTTTTCCAAAACCTATGTCCACAAATCTGTAGACACAGTTGGCCTGATATATCAGATTTAGTTTCATTCCAGTAAACAAACTGTTTCAGTAAAGGGACAATTTATGACTTGTTGCAGGAAGTCAGGGACCCCAAACAGAGGGACCGGCTGAAGCCGTGGCAGAAGAACATAAATTGTGAAGATTTCATGGATATTTATTAGTTCCCCAAATTAATACTTTTATAATGTCTTATGCCTGTCTTTACTGCAATCTCTGAACATAAATTGTGAAGATTTCATGGACACTTATCACTTCCCCAGTCAATACCCTTGTGATTTCCTATGCTTGTCTATACTTTAATTTCTTAATCCCATCATCTTGATAAGCTGAGGAGGATGTGATGGACCCTGTGATGATTGTGTTAACTGCACAAATTGTTTGCAGAGCATGTGTGTTTGAACAATATAAAATCTGGGCACCCTGAAAAAAGAACAGGTTAACAGCAATGTTCAGGGAACAAGGGAGATAACCTTAAACTCTGACTGCCAGTGAGCCAGACAGAACAGAGCCATATTTCTCTTCTTTCAAAAGCAAATAGGAGAAATGTAGCTGAATTCTTTTTCTCAGCAGGGAACATCCCTGAGAAAGAGAATGGCCCCTGAGGGTAGGCATCTGAAATGGCTGCTTTGGGGGCAGCTGTATTTTACAGTCAAAGTCGAAGTGATGAAATAAGCCCTGGTCTCCTGTAGCACTCCCAGGCTTATAAGGACAAGGATATTCCCGTCTAATAAATTTTGGTCAGACAGGTTGTCTGCTCTCAAACCCTGTCTCGTGACAAGATGTTATCAATGACAATACATGCCCAAAACTTCATTAGCAATTTTACTTTTGCCCTGTCCTGTGGTCTTGTGATCTCGCTCCGCCTCCATTTGCTTTGTGATATTTTATTACCTTGTAAAGCATATGATCTCTGTGACCCACACCCTATTTGTATACTCCCTCCGCTTTTGAAAATCACTAATAAAAATTTGCTGGTTTTACACCTCAGGGAGCATCGTAGAACCTGCCAACATGTGATGTCTCCCCCGGACACCCAGCTATAAAATTTCTCTCTCTTGTACCCTTTCCCTTTATTTCTCAGACCAGCCAATGCTTAGGGAAATAGAAAAGAACCCACATTGAATATTGGAGGTAGGGTTTTCCCCGACAATGGCTGAAAATAGTAGCTTGATACCACACACCTTAACCATCAATACTTTAGTCTGTGAATGTTTAGGAAAGCCAGTGATCTCTAACATTTGTAAATTTAATATCAAAAATGTTAATGTTACTTGACCCCAAATATTAGTGTTATGTACATTATTGTTACATGAGACCCTGAACCAGTAGAATTGGTACTACCGGGAGCTTGTTAGAAATATAAGATCTCAGACCCCATCTCAGAACTACCAAATCACAATCTGCATTTCACAAGATTACTATTTGGTTTGTAAACCCATTACAGTTTGAAAAGCACTGCTTGCTGTACTTGCATCCTTAACTCAGTGGCTAATCTCTTGAGGTTTTACTCTAGATAAACTGTGCTTCTTTTACTCTAAAAAAGGCAATGGCTTTCATCTTTGCACAATAATCTTAGTGTTTAAGTTTATCTCATTTCTGTGATGACAAATGTAATTTATAGACAAAGTTTCAGGTGGGTGAGAGAAGTGATGTGGGACACCATTCAAGAAAGCAGGGATTTTTCTTTCTTGAAAATGTATTCCTGATCTCTTGACTGTGAATTATCAGACACTGTATATGGCTAGACAATATGTAAAATGCAACTTCTTCATGATTCTTTTAAAGATTAAAATTTTTCAGAATTTACTCAAACCCTAACTTAAGATAAAACAGTTTTCATTTTTCTGTTGGAAAGGTTGCATACAGTTGTTCAAAACCACAGTCGTAATAATAGAAATTTAGATCCAGAAAGTATGTTAGTCAGTCCATCCATCTCCTGTTGCATTTTACAGGAAGCAATTTGCAAAATATTTAGAATTTATAATTTATTATTTATCCTCTATGTAAATGATGCCCTGCCAGCTTCCAAAATAAATTTATTATTCTAAAAGATTACGTGTCTAAAATACAATTCTTTAATTAGATTTATTTTTTAATGTATAAGGGGAATCAAACAGGTGTACCAACCACTTCAGCTGTGTTTCCTGAAATTAACCACTAAGTTAGAATCTTCACTTCATTAAGTTCAGGAAAAGGAAAATTCAGGTTAAAAAAAAAGGGAAAAGAGACTACACAGCAAGTTAGCATTTTCAATATCATGTGTTGAATCCCAGTTAAGGATATTAATAACCAAATAGTTCCTTTTGCTTTTTAAACTTTATATATGAATGATAAACAAACAAAACAAAAAAACTAGCCAGGCATGGTGACACACACCTGTAATTCCTGTAATTCCAGCTACGAGGGTGGCTGAAGTGGGAGGATTGCTTAAGCCCAGCAAGTCCAGGCTGCAGTGAGCCATGATCATACCACTGCACTCCATCCTGGGCAACAGAGTGAGATTGTGTCTAAAAAAAATGAAAATAATAAATACATAAATACATACATACATACAAAAATGCAAACCATATATAGTTGATCAATTTGAACCAGATTTTTATCTGAAGTGTTACATTTATACAGTAAATGAAAGATGCTTATATTTGGCTCAGTATCATACTAATGTATTGAATTAGAATAATACTATTCTACTGAATGAAGTCTAATATACCACAATAATCTCATTGGCTAAATGAATGAAAATGATAAGAGCAAAGATGTAATTTAACTCATTTAAAAAGGACAAAACAGGCCGGGCGCGGTGGCTCAAGCCTGTAATCCCAGCACTTTGGGAGGCCAAGACGGGCGGATCACGAGGTCAGGAGATCGAGATCATCCTGGCTAACATGGTGAAACCCCGTCTCTACTAAAAATACAAAAAATCAGCCGGGCAAGGTGGCCGGCGCCTGTGGTCTCAGCTACTCGGGAGACTGAGGCAGCGGGAGGCGGAGGTTGCAGTGAGCTGAGATCCAGCCACTGCACTCCAGCCTGGGTGACAGAGCAAGACTCTGTCTCAAAAAAAAAAAAGGACAAAACAAAATAATGGGTTATTGACTTGGATTTCAACTAACACCTTGACAATTGACTTAGACGTTCAAATCTATGGGGTGTTATGTAAAGAATGATGAATAGATATTATCCATTTTAGTAAAGGAAGAAGAGAAAATCAGTATGTCAATGCAAAAAATACTGAAAATCAATAACTTCCAGGAGCCCTTCAGTTATTCATAGGAAAGGCGTATAGTTAGAAAACATTTGTCTAATCTGGGAAAATGTGTGTGTGTATGTGGGGTGTGTGTGTGTGTGTGTATTGAGAGATAGGAATTAGATGAAGGAGAGATCTTCCTTGCTATAGAATTTTTTAATAAGGAAAAGCTGGAGCCTGCAGAATTTCCTAACTTAGAGATAACGTTAATAGGTGGATAAACTATAATCTGTCCAGATGTCTGAAATGAGGGTTTTTTTTTTTTTTTTTTTTTTGGCAAAATTCGTGAAAGATACTCCATGATAGGCAAGGGGCAGTTCTAAAAGAACCACACAACTGTGGAATGATTTAGCATTGGCAGACGTGCTCTACACTTTTATCTTAATCCCTTTTCTCCCAAATCTTTGCCAACAGAAGTCATTACCCTTTGTGGGCAGAGGGCAGCCCTGTGGACAGCACGCTAAGCTTGCATCCCCTCCCCACCATCACCTTTATCTCCAACCGCTCCCTGGCTTTGCTCCGACTCTCCCTTTTTTCTTGGGCATGCTAGATCAAGAGAAATATCTGATCGTTCTGCCCTTATCTAAACTTGAAAAATCCACTATGGAGATAAAATTCTCATATCTTTGGTGTGTGTATTCACCAAGTTAACTAAAGAGCTAAATAATCTACACTTTGTTTTGCAAAACACTAATAAAAGGCTATCATTTCACAGTCTGCCTACATTTATACACTTCCACTGGAGGGAGAAAAAAGTAACTTCTGTAGCTTACTGAGCACTTGCAGAGCTAAGTGCTTTCCTTTTAATACCTCATTTATTACCTCCTTAAAACAATCTGTGAGGTATGCAGTATAATTGTCTTTAATAAAAGAGTAAACTGAGGTACAGACAGAGTAACTTACCCAAGATCTTAAATTCTATAAATGGTGGAACCAGGTTTCAAAATTTAGATACATATGAGCCCTAAGCCTGTGGTCTTAACCTCTGCTCTATATAGCTTCCCATAAATAAACCTCACAAAGTTTCACTGTGAATGATTTTTATGTAAAATAGCTATTCATGAAGCTCTTCTTCCTATAAATAAGGCATCATTTCAAAATGACATGTTTGCCTGCAGCAGACTCAGAGCTTAGAAAAATAATATTTTAATCAGATACCACTCATCCTTACCAATAATTTGGCATTTCTGAATACTTTACCGTTTTCCCAAAAGTGTATGTTTAAAATCCCCCTTTTGTTCTGTCCTGATTTTTACTAATTTTTTTCTGATTTCTATTAATGTGAAAACATACATTACGATTATGTACAGAAGCATCAAAAGATAATATACTTCAGAATAACCAAAGACTGAAAATTCTGAACTTTATCAGAGACTATGCATAGCAAATATTTGATGATCACTTATTTGGACTTGAAGAAAATTGATATCCTGTTATTGACTAAATTGGCTCCGTTAATAAAAGCATGACTACCTTTACTGTCTTCTTTCATTGCTGACCCCTTATTCTTTGCTATTTTCTTTGTGCTGTAATAATGCAATATCAATAACTTATTTATCTGCTTTGTGAAACATGAGCTGACCTAGAATGACCACCTCTTCTCCCACATCTGCATATTCTCTCCCAGCCCCTAGTCTAAGATCATGTCAAAACAGGGACATATTAAGATTTTATTGGATAATGTACTTTAACCAACTTGTTTTTACATTACACTGATACATTTATAAATACTTTTTTTTTTTTTTTTTTACAAATTTAAGACATGGAGATGAAAACAAATCACCTTTGACAGCCACCTTCAACTTTTAGTCCCACCTTCCCCATAGGTGACTATCTCTATCACAGTTTAACATATTTAATTCCCACCCTTTGCTAATGCTTTTGCAAACACATCACATGGATCTAGATATATTATATAATACTGCTTTTTACATGGCTATGTGTTTTACACATTGTAATACAACATTCTAGAATTCAGCTGTTTTTGCCACACATAGGTATCACTCATTGTTTAAAATTGTTGCATAGTATTTCATAGCATAAAAATATTAAGATTTATTTAACCATTCCCCTATACAGAAACATTTAAGTTCTCTCCAAGACTTTATTACTACAAACATAGCTGCAATATCCTTTTTTATGAATCCTTATAAACATGCGTTACTCTAAGGTAGATATTGAGAAGTAAAATTTCTAGGTCATGGAATACATCTTAGTTGAAGAGATATTCCTGTGCTGGGAAGTTATTAGGTCATAAAGGCTCAGCACTAAAGTAACAACCTCTTGACTAATCCTGTAGTCAAGAGTTACAGGAAATCTATCAGTTTGGCAGCAGTAGTATTTTTCTGATGGAAAACACACTGCAGAGGGAATCAAAAGAAACTGAGACTAACCCTTTCTGCTGCTAGTTAGAAGTTGTGCAGCTTCTCCAAGTTTCTGTTTCTTTGTCTGCAATAATTAGGAGATAGGGCTAGATTATTTCTCAGAAATTTATATATCTACATGACATATTTCTATTCTTAAGTTATTCATTCACTGAACAAGAATATACAAGGTATATGTAAGAGTCTACAATGTTTCCGTAAGGAATTAACAAGAAATGATATCTGAAAACAAAGCAAGGTATAAACAGATATTTATATAAATATACATAGGCTGCAAAATGTGTGATTTTTAAAAAACTACAAAAAATAAACACATTGCTTATTTAGTGTGTTTTGTTTGAATAAAGAAGCTGTTTGGTACACCTTCTCTGCAAACATTATGTACTGGAGTGAAGTTGTTGCTCCCTCCTACCACCCTACCCAGGTGGAGGCAGAGGGAAATTTGTTATAACGGGTGTTTCATATATTTTCTGTGGCCCTAAAGCCGTAATTTCCTGGAAATGCTGTGCCCAGTACTGAGAGAGTTCTCGGAGTTGTTTCTCATGTTCTCCAGATTCCTAGCTTCCCAAATTCTGTTTCAGACTCATCTGCTCCATTGTCTGCCTAAATATAAGCCCTTTCCACTGCCATATCATCAATTATAAGGAGTACACAAACATGCTGAATAAAGAAGGGGTCAGTAGAGGAGAAGTACAGGTAAAGGACTTTCTCAAAAAGAGACGTTGGTGAATTTAATACTCAGTAAAGACAGAAGAGAAAAACATAGCCATTTTTTATCTAGGTTTTTCAAGATTTCTCCCCTTTAGCACTTAGCCTATACATTCTCTTCATTTATTTAAGCTCTCTTTGAAGTTGTAGTAGCATCAAAGGCAAAAGGACTAGATGAGGACAAAAACATGTATCAAAATACAACGTAATTTGTAACGTGGAATTATCAGTCAGCTGAAAGGACAGATGGGAATAAATTATAGAAAATACAGTTTTATTAAAATGAGAAAAATCACATGATGGTATCAAGACTGCATTTAACAATCACAACACAAATAATGAAAAACCTAACCAGGACAGAACCATAAATAAGTTTGATAATGCCATCCTTGGTTCAATAGATCACAGTTTACTTTCAATTTAGACAATGTCTACCCATACAAAGTGGAAACTTGAAGCATTCTCTGAGTAGGTGATTTTTAAATCAAGATTTCACAAAACACGTCAGTTGTATCAACTTGTTTAATTCAGTTCTGGGAATGTGTATTATGCACCAGGCATTCTATTAGCTGCTAGGCACATAAACATGACAAAAAGTGATCACTACCAAAAAGATGTTACCTTCCATTGGGAATACGTAAGTTCTCAAATCTCAAAATCAAATTAATTTTAGAATGTGCCATCTTTAAACGAAAGAAAAACCTAAGAGATAGAGAAAGAGAAAAACAAATTATACATATGTTTTACAAGGACTCAGCATAATTAACACAACATGTAAGTAATAACACTCCAAAAACATTAGGAATAACTGTTCTGGATAATTCAAGAAAATATATTTTTTCACATTTTAAAAAATTTTGTAACAAAATACTTGGAGGAAGCAGGATAGTGGCATGGAAAGAACATTGGACCAGAAGTAAAGAAATTAGATTTTAATTATTCTTCTTTCTCTAATTTGTAGTGTTCACTTACACAATTAATTTCACTTCTATAGACTTAACGTTTCTTTAGCTTTAGACTGTTGAATTTAATACTTATTAAAGACCAAAAAGAAAACTATAACAATTTTTACCCTGTTTTTAAATTTCTTCTTCTTTAGCACTGAACCTGTGACCTTGTGAGACCTCTATTCCAGTGAGAGAGAAAAGAAATTAAAATTATCTCTGGTCCCTTTTAGTTTTAGCCCAACAATAAGTCAACTGTTAGAAAAGTAGCAGGTGAAAGGTGTACTAACAGGCCAAGAGAAGTGGAAGTGTTCAACTATTCAGTAGACCATCTGCTATTTGTATACCTTACCTCATTGTACAGGAGACTCTTGCATTGATCATAAAGATGCAGGGCAGACAAGTCTTAAAATTGGGGCTTAGCCCAGGAGGGTTCTTGGCTTTGCTAAGGAAAACATTCAAGGGTGAGCTGGTGGTGTTAGACAGCAACTTTTATTGAAGCGGCAGCATATGGCAGCAGCAGAGGTGCTGTTTCTTGGAGAGTAGGGCTATCCTATATGCAGTGTGCCCAGAATAGCAACTCAGAGGCAGTCCTGCAGTCATATTTATACCCACTTTTAATTATATGCAAATTAAGGGACAAATTATGCAGAAATTTCTAGAAAAAGAGTGGTAACTTTCAGGCTGTTATGTTATTGACATGGAAAGGGGCAGTAACTCACAGAAGTTGCCATGGCAATGGTAAACTGACATGGCACACTGGTGGGCTTGTTTTATGGAGAGATGTTTCTGCCCCATCCCTGTTTTAGCTAGTCCCAATTGTATCTCAGTGTCTGAGACCCTCCATAGTTGCATCCTACCTCCTATCTCAATAACACTTTGTGAATACAGCATTTAATAAATTTAATATTTTGAGGTAACAGTAAATTAATCAGACAATTCATACTTAGTTCCAATCTTCCATTTCAAGATTCGTTCTTAATAAATTGAAGCCACTTTTCTAAGCATAAAAAAATGGTAAATATAATTTAATTTTTCTTTGGTTCTGTTCATTAAAACTGTATCTAAGTCTACATGACATAAAAGTTAATAATCTCTGAGATCTATTTCTTTACTTAATTTTTGCATATTTCTTATAAATTTGGAATGCAGTGGAAAAGAATCCCACTAGATAGTCAGTACATTACAGGACTCTAACTTGCTGCTATAATATTTATTTAATTAATTCATTCACACAAATCAAAACACCTCAGTGAAATTCTATTTATAGATTATTTAATTTATGATTATCATTTCCAAATGATATTTCACTTTTTTATTGACATATTTAATCTCTGGTTTGTAGATGTAAATTTGAACTTATTCATTTGATGTTACCATGAGATAAGAAAAAAATAATCCTCATTTAGTGAAATATGTAGCAATAAGGTAAAGATACTATCCTGAGATCTTGTATATGCTTAATAATTTAACCATTTTTACATTCTCCTCTTTTCTCATATATTTTCTTTCTGATTAGACTGTACATATTTTAATTAGTTTTTTCACACTGTCAACCTTTCAATAGCCATTTACCACACTCACAATCATTAATGATGTGTAATCTCTCACAGGTAAAATTAAATCAATTCAGCTACCAGAAAAATACCAGAGAAATAAATAGATAAGACCTTCCCTCATTCTTCTATGACCTCCCAAGTTAGACTCTCCCACACTGAAAAGACACTAACTATTGAATCTTCAGTTCTTCATCCAAGTGAAACTATAAAAAGGGGCATAGCCCAGCATAAAAAAGGAAGTCTGACAAGCCTAACAGTTGGCTTTGCTCTATTCTCACTAGTCTCAGAGGTCTCTAAGGAACTGCTTACCTCTCAAGTCAAGAAGCAATCATTTTAAGTCAATGAAAATGAATAAACTAATCTAGAATGGGTAATAGTTGTTATTGATATTAATACCATAATTATGATTAATGGTGTTTATTAGAAGTGATATTTGTGCCAAGAAGATAACTGAAAAGACAGACTAGAATTAACATTACAAAATGTATACGTGCATGTTCAGTGTGAGGGAATTTTCTTAAAGTAAGCAAGGGGAAGGGGTGTGATAGCATTCTAAAGTAATAGCAGCAAAAATTTCATGGAACAGCCTGGAAAGCAAAGAAGAATCCTAAAGAGGTATTTCAGAGAGTCATTTGTGAATAATTGTATTTTGCAAGATGAATTTTAGGTCTCACCTTTAGTATGTACCTTATTGGCATATTACCCATGTCATTATTAGAATAAAAATTCTCAATTCTGGGAACAATGGAAATTGCTGTTAAGAATGTGTAAGTCCTTCCATAGAAATGCTTGGGCATGCCTGTCTCACTGTTTGCTGCCTGCATAATGTAGAAAATATTATTAAGATTTCTGTTTAAGGCTGGAAATAAAATGCTTCTGAAACATATTTTGCAAATAAAATTTTTAAATGCTCTATTATTTCTTTCAAAATAATCTTCACTAAAGCTTAGTTTGTTTGACCTCAACAGTGTATTACACAATGAAATCAAAACATCAACCCACATAATCAACCTATTTAAGATAAATAGAAAAAAGGAAAAGAAAGAAAACACTTGAGATATGTTTTTTTCTATCTTGATTGTTAAGAGTATTCTATATCTTATATTAATATTTCTTCATATGACTAAGTATTAATATTCAGAAGATGATTATGAAAACAGGAAAATAAGATACAACTTGCATAGCCAAAGAAAACAAAATGCGAGAATAATGTAACCATATTCTAGTCTTTCATTCAGTAACTATTTCCTTAGTAATTACTATGTTTTAGGTCTTGGGATACATAAGAGAACAAAAAAACCAAAAATCCCTGACCTCGTGGAGCCTCTATTACAGTCTGTACTTAAACATGTTTATATGTAATATTAACCTGGCCATGAGTTCCTTTGTTGCAAGCAGTACAAAGGAAATGCACTTTCTATCAACACCTTCCATAGCTGCAAAGAAGGCAGCTTCTGTCATAAGAACATAGTATATAAAAGACAACTGTTACATATCTATATGTCTGGCCCCTCCAGCAGAAAATACCATTCCTAACTCAACCTCTTTGAAGGACAGATTTATAATACAAACATTAGCACAAATGGCTTTCGAGAAAAATAAAATTCAGACTTTGGATTCAGAAATGTTGAATGTAACATTCCAGAATATAAACATTTTTGGCCTTTGGAGTCATTCCTAATCATTCTCATCTGGATGAAAGCCATGAGCCAACAACTGGATGGGTTGTTAAACAGTAACCACATCTCCTTATCACTCTCTTACATTCTTTCACTTGCTTTTTTGGTGGCAAATAGGAGAAAATAAGGGAAGTCCACAGTGGTGTGACTAAGTTCTGCTTGGTGAAGAATAGTTATTAAATTCTGAGACATTCCAGCCCTGCTTAAGAATGACCTGGATGATTTTAGGACTTTAACTTTTTTCTATTAGGATGTAACTGTTATCATGTTAGTTCCATAAGGATGACAAAAAAATAAGCAACTACAAAGTCCTCATCTATCATCAAGAAGCACAAATGTTTTTCAAGCAATTGCTAATGTACATCACATGTTATGTGGCTCATAGTGGCAAAAGACCATCTCTGCAGTATAAATTTGTAAGAGGACATGAACACTTTAAAAAGTTAAAATGATGTTGTGTCCCACATCTACACTCACTGCTCACCTTCCATTCAGGCCACACTTGCCCACAGAGATAGAAAGCTAGAAAAAAAAAAAAACAACTTTATATTTGTAATGGATAGAAAGATGGCAATATCCTCATAGCTCAATCTTCATGGCTCAATCAGCTAATGTTGACTCAGTAGCCAGAGACATCTGGAACAATTGAAGATTTTTAATGGCCCCTGCCCACAAAGGAGATAAAGATATCATAAGGAAGAAAAAGAGAAAAAAAAATACAATAAATGCAAATGCACCTAGGTAAATCACAGAATTAAAAGAACAAAGCACATTGAAAGGAGGCTTATGTTTGTGTAAGAGAAAATGCATTCATTTTAAACCTTGATCTTGATGGTTAAAATTTTAGGGATGTTGGTAATTGTTTTCCAACATTTATATGGCAAGTTATTTAAATTAACCTAGTCTTACTATTTTTTCATTCCAAATCTATTTAAGTCTTTTGTGAGGCTCTCTGACCAAGTAATTTGTATGACTTCTCATTTTCTTTTCAGCTTTTCTTGCTTAACAATGCCTAGTTTTAATAATAACTAACAATCATAAGTCAAGTTGGAAAGGATAATCTTATATTGTAAAAGAAATGTTATAACAAAAGCAACTTCAAGATGACTGATAAAGGAAGAGGAAATTCTCTATATTGAAACCGGCATTTCCCAGGAAATCTTAGATTGCAATACCAAGAAATTGCCTGAAACATCTATTCTGTCCTCTATGTAGAAAAATGATGATGGTATTATAATGGTTAAATTCTTCCAAATCACAGTGTGATGCAGTAAATTTTTATTTCCACAAAAATACTAGAGCTATTTGAAGAGTGAGTTGATATCCCACCTGTGCAATAACTAAAAGGTCCCTGGCTCTGGTGGGACTCGAGGTATATCTCCAGCCTGTGATTGATGGACGATCCGGGGTATTTGGCAGGCTACAGTGTGTAATATAGAATCTGCACCATCCACCTAGTGGTAGCCCAGACAAGAACTGATGATAATGACTGTTTCCCCATCAACTATGACTCACATGTTTTCTAGAGGGTGTAAAAGAAACAGATTGACCACAGGTTGTGTCAGACAAGATATTCAGTGCAATTCGGTAAAAACAAACAATGCTTACTGTTTCATTTATCCATTAACATTTAATTCTGGAGGCTCACTAAAATAGATTCAATCTTTTTTAAAAGTTGGGGGCGAAGGTGGTATACTGGGAACTAAGAAGATACAAGACAATGTAATTTCTGCTGCTTGTGGTATATGGTGCATATAGATGTGATACAGGACAATACCAGTCCCCAAGTTTCAGCAGCCTGAAAAGCCTAGTGTTCAGGGAGGCTTTACAATCTGAGGTGGGGCAAACTCTACACAGGCAAACAATTCACTTTAATGTTATGGTAAGGAAAAAGCCAATTAATCTCACAGAAGAAGAAGAGAATGAGAAAAAGCATAACATAGGAGAAATGTATTTTAATAATTCACTTAATGAATAACATACTAATGGGCAATAAGCTTAGCAATTACCTTTACTTAATAGATGAAAACAAATAACATCATTAGAAGCCAGCATCATTTTCCAGAGCTCCCAGTTTCCCATCAAAATCAACCAAGCTCCAATTTCTAGAGCTTTATTCGTTTTCTGTAATTTATAATTTAAGATAGTAGAAAATGTTTGCATGCTTAGACTCTACGTGAAACATTTCTGCTAAAGAAGAATCCTCAAGCAAATATGTTTGAATTTGAGTACATTCACATAGAACTTTCTATTTTTTTCTGAAGATAGAAAAACAAATTTTAAACGCTTTTATATAACAAACTAGCAACACAGGTCAAATATAAAAATAGTGATTAAATAATTTCAGGATAAATTCACTGAAAATAATTTTTTACTTTAAAAATTAAATTGAGAGGTATTAATTTTACTATATAGAAAGCACTTTAAGACCTGTTTTTAATAATCTCAGAACAAGGCTAACTACAATATGTATTTATATGCAATGTCTTCTTTTATTTGCACCTAATTTCTCTCAATGAGAAGAAACCAGCTGTGTTTAATTGACGTTTGTTAAACACATTGTGTCAAGGTGCAGATAAAATTTATTTATATGGCTGCTTGTGTGAGAATAATTCAGATTTCTCCAAGCTGAAACTGAAGAGGTGGCTGCTTTATTTGCAGTAAAAATATTCTTTATTTACAACTTGATCTTGATACATGGGACCTAGAGAAAATACTAGAGGATAATTTTCATTTTGTTGTGTAGTACTTTTCATTGGGAACTGATACATCTCAAATTTTAAAATTTGAATGAATCATAAAATACATGATATTTTAAAAAACAGTACTTTGCTTTTTTATGAATTATTGATTAAAGAGCCATAAATATGAGTAATATACAAATTCCTGCTCTGGAAAAGGCTATAAGGTAGTACAGATAATTAAAATTATGTTCTTGTAACAGAAAGGATGCAGCATAAAAATTTTAAAAATATGGTAAAAGTTTAAACAAGGGAAAAGCCCCTAAGAATTTGATGCACCAGAGATCTTTACAGAGGGATGAAGATAGGTTAGGGCATATGGGTAGAGGAGGAAAGGGAGGATATTCCATGCACAGCAAACACAAATGCAAAGAGATGAAGATGGAAAAGCAGTTGTTGTGTCAGGGCATCAGTGGAAAGGTCAGTTTTATTAGAATGCAAGAAGACTATAAGGAAGTCATTGAAAATAAACTTGGGAAAGTAGGTGGTAGGTAAATTTTGTCAACCTTGAACTCCTGACTAGATTCTGAAGTCATGAGAAGTCTTGAAAAGGGTTTGAGCCGGGGAAGTGTACTAGTCCATTCTCAAGCTGCTGATGAACACATACCCAAGACTGGGTAATTTATAAAGGAAAGAAGTTTAATAGGCTCACAATTCAGCATGGCTGGGGAGGCCTCAGGAAACTTACAATCCTGGGAGAACGGAAAGCAAACATGTTCTTCTTTACATGGTAGCAAGAAGGAGTAAAAGGCGCAAAAGAGGGAAAAGCCTCTTATGAAACCATCAGATATTGTGAGAACTCACTATTGTTTGGACGAACGGAGGCAGGATGGCGCACTTCCGGGTTCTTCTTCACCAACTCTTCCCGCGCGCGCCAAAATGCAGCTGGCGACCTGGGAAGGTGCAGACCAACTGGGCATGCGCCAGGTGACGTCAATCCGAAGAGACCAAGATTTACCTGGTCGCACCTGCGGAACGCCCCCCGACACGCCCGTGCCTCGCCTATTGCCCTCCCACTCCTAGAAAAGCCGCTCTTGGCCAGCCGGCCAGGGGGCCTTCCTGAGTCTCTCACTCCTGTCTGGATGTCCGGACTGCAGGAACTCTGTTGGAGAGCCCCACCGGGGGACTCTGCCGGCTTTCTTTGCCGGAGGCCAACAGACCTCTTCCCCACACCTTAGGTGACCAAAAATAAATTTGCAGTTTTGCTCCTACCCTTGCCTGGTCGCTGGTTCTTTTGCACCCACTCGGCTGGTCTTAGAAAAACAAATCAACTATCATGAGAACAGCAGCAGGAGGGTAACTGCCCCCATGATTCGTTTACCTTCCACCAGGTTCCTCCCACGACTCATGGAGATTGTGGGGACTACAATTGAAGATGAGATTTGGGTGGGGACACAGCCACGCCGTATCAAGTGATATAATTAGGCCTGGCTATCAAGAGTAGCATCATTAACCATGCACAATGTGAGAGAGGCTCTGTGGGCCCAGGCAAGGACTAACAGAGACCAAGATCCGGGTAGTGACTGTGGAAATGGGAAGGAAGGAAAGATGGCTTAGACAAAGGGAACTTGCACAACTAGGCAAATAATTTAATATAGGAAATTGAAAAGACAAAAGAACATTTTGGCATCTAGATGACTAGATAGTATTATAATTCATCACAATAGGTAAGTCCAGAGGAAAATTAGTTTTGCATGGGAAATTGATGAGCTCCATTTTGAACACGTGGAACTCAAAATGCTAGAAAGGTACCAAGAAAGAAGGTAAAAAAATAAAATTAAATTAAATAAAAATAAAAAATAAAGAAAAACTATATCACCTTTTTGTTTATGTAAGTGGCAAACTTACCACCTTGAAGCAGAAGCATCATACATGATGCTAACTTATTTTCCGAATTCTGTGAAAATGTTTTGGTTGAACCCGGATTTAATTTTTAGCCATGGTTCCCAGTCTCATTTTACTCACATTTAAAGTAGAATCCATCCTCCTGGACATTTCTATCTACATTTCCTTCTAATTTAAACAGTATTTGTTAATTTCTCATCAATCAGATTGTTCCTCGCTTTTAACACTATGCTGTAATAATTCCTGCCCACTAAGTTTTACACCTTTATCTTACATTTTACAAAAAAACAAACTCCTCTAACTATGCTGTCTGTTTACCTCCAGTTAATGTTTTCTAAACAAATATATTTCTTCCCCATATAAAATGAGATAAAGCCATTTTATTTTCCCTCAGTGCTGGTTTCTGTATTTCTGGTTTTCACTGACATTGAGAACAAATGGATACTATTTTTTCAAGATTAATTTGGACTTGATTTGACAACTCACAAATCTGACATCTTTATCACAAATGTTCATCAAATCTGTTTGAAAAGCAGTGTAATGAATTGCTATAAACTTCTAAAAAAATATACAAACAAAATGAACCCAAATTCAAGGTCCATAAATTGCTTTTTCTTTGCATTTCTCCAACCCTGCTTCCCTCATCCCAAGAAAAATGATTCCGCATACTTTTTTTTAACTTAAAAGTAATGTAGGTCAGGTTTTAATCTCGTTTTATTCTCTAGAATTTCTCATTTGAAATCTGCATATAATACTATTTGGCTAAATGCCAAAATCAAGCCATGAGTGGCCCCAACATTTATGTACCCACGGCATTTTTTATATAGCCCCACATATAATGTTATAGTGTAATTATGGTTTGTCTTGCCAGTGTATTGTAAAATCTTAAAGACAGAGGCATCATGTCTGGCACAGTCCCTGACACATGATAAGTGTTACAATGTTTAATGAATTAATAAATGAAAAATATGTATGAATGCTAGAGATAGACCTGATGGCTATCTATAAATTCTTCAGATCCACCATGTTAAAATGTCATATCTATTTCCTTTATTTTCTCTCCTTCTGATAGTTTTCAATTTGTTTAATTACACACAAAGCCAAGCAAGTCATAATTAATTTAAAAATACCTGCGATAATATACATATGTCTAACAAAATCAAGATGTGCTATGTTAAATATTTCCTTTTACTTTTTTCTTTTTAAAATTAACTTTATTGAGGTATAATTATACAAAATAAAATATATTTTTTATTTTTTTACTTTTTTGAGACGGAGTCTCACTCTGTCGCCCAGGCTGGAGTGTAGAGGCGCGATCTCGGCTCACTGCAAGCTCCGCCTCTCGGGTTCACGCCATTCTCTTGCCTCAGCCTCCCGAGTAGCTGGGAGTACAACTGCCTGCCACCATGCCCGGCTAATTTTTTGTATTTTTAGTAGAGACGGGGTTTCATCGAGTGTTAGCCAGGACGGTCTCGATCTCCTGACCTCGTGATCTGCTCACCTCAGCCTTCCAAAGTGCTGGGATTACAGGCGTGAGCCACCGCACCTGGCCAAAATATATATTTTAAGTGTAAGGTTTAATGTGTTTTGACAAATTAAAAGAACCATGTAATCATCATGACCATCAAGTTATAGGACACTTCCATAATCTCAAAAGGTTTCTTTTACTTCTTTCTTCAGTGCCATCCCTGGTTCCAGGCAATAACTGGTCTTCTTTTATCATTATTGATTATATTTGTCTCTCCTAGAGTTTCATATAAATGAAATTGTGTAGTGTGTACTCTCGTGTGTCTGGCTTCTTGCATTTAAAGTAATGCTTTTAAGATTCATCCATGTTGTTTTCTGTATCAGTAGTTTCTTTTTTTTTAAATTTCAGTCGTTTTGGGGGTGCAGGTGGTTTTTGCTTACACGGATAAGTTCTTTAATGGTAAGTTCTGAGATTTTAGTGCACCTGTACCCAAGCAGTACACACTGTACCCAATATATAGCCTTTACCCCCACAACTATTCCCTCTGAGTCCACGAAGTCCATTATAGTACTCTTATGCTTTGCATCCTTGTAGTTTAGCTCCCACTTATAAGTGAGAGCATATAATATTTGGTTTCCCATTCCAGCATTACTTCACTTAGAATAATGGCCTCTCACTCTATCCAAGCTGGTGCAAAAGTCATTATTTCATTCCTTTTTTATGGCTGAATAGTATTTCATGGGGTATACATATCACATTTTCTTTATCCACTCATTGGTCAATGGGCACTTTAGGTTGGTTTAATATCTTTGCAATTGCAATTTGTGCTGCTTTAAACATGAGTGTGCATGTTTGTTTGTTTGTTTTTCATATAATGACTTATTTTCCTTTGGGTAGATACCCAGTAGTGGAACTGCTGGATCTACCACATATTGCTGCATGACAGTTCTACTTTTAGTTATTTAAGGAATCTCCATACTGTTTTCCATAGTGGTTGTACTAATTTACATTCCCACCAGCAGTATAAAAGTGTTTCATTTTCACCACATCCATGCCAACATCTATTGTTTTTTGACTTTTTAATTATGGCCATTCTTGCAAGAGTAAGGTAATAGCTTATTGTGGTTTTAATTTAAATTTCCCTGATGATTAGCAATGGTGAGCATTTTTTCATATGTTTGTTGGCTGTTTGTGTATCTTCTTTTGAAAAATGTCTACTCATGTCTTTTCCCCACTTTTTGATGGGTTTTTAAAATTATTATTATTGCTGATTTGTTTGAGTTTCTTGTAGATTCTGGATACGAGTTTTTTGTCAGATGCATAGTTCGTGAATATTTTCTCCTACTCTGTGGGTTGTCTGTTACTCTACTGATTATTTATTTTGCTGTGCAGAAGCTTTTTAGTTTAATTAGGTCACACTTATTTATTTTTCATTTTGTTGCATTTGCTTTTGGGATATTAATCATGAATTGCTTGCCTAAGCCAAAGTCCAGAAGAGTTTTCTGATGTTATCTTCCAGAATTGTTACGATTTTAGGTCTTAGATTTAAGTCTTTGATTGATCTTGAGTTGATTTTTGTATAAGGTGAGAGATGAGGATCTAGTTTCATTCTTCCACATGTGGAAGTTTTCTTGCCAGTTTTCCCAGCACCATTCATTGAATAGGGTGTCCTTTCCCCAGTTTATGTTTTTGTATGCTTTGTCGAAGATCAGTTAGCTGTAAGTATTTGGCTTTACTTCTGGGTTCTCTATGCTGTTCCATTGGTCTATGTGCCTATATTTATACCAGTGCCATGTTGTTTTGCTAATTATGGCCTTGTAGTATAATTTAAAGTTGGGTAATGTGATGCTTACAGATTCGTTCTTTTTGCTTAGCATTGCTGTGGCTATGTGGGCTCTTTTCTGATTACATATTAATTCTAGGATTGTTTTTCCAGTTCTGTGGAGAATGATGGTGATATTTTGATAAGAATTGCATTGAATCTGTAGATTGCTTTGGGTATTTGGGTATTTTCAAAACATTGATTCTTCCCATCCATGAGCATGGGATGTGTTGCCATTTGTTTGTGTCATCTATGATTTCTTTCAGCAGTGTAGGTGATCTTTCACCTACTAGGTTAAGTATATTCCTAGTTTTTTTATTTTTATTTTTATTTTTACAGCTGTTATAAAAGGGATTGAGTTCTTGATTTGATTCTCAGCTTTTTGTTGTTAGTGTATAGCAGTGCTACTGATTTATGTACATTAATTTTGTAACCTGAGACTTTACTGAATTTGTTTATCAAATGTAGGAGCTTTTTGGATGAGTCTTTGGGGTTTTCTAGGTATATGATCATATCACGGGTGAACAGAGATAGTTTGACTTTCTCTTTTCCATTTTGGATGCCCTTTATTTATTTCTCTTGTCTGATTGCTCTGGCTAAAACTTTCGGTACTATGTTGCATAGAAGTGGTGAAAGTGTGCATCCTTGTCTTGTTCCAGTTCTCAGGGGGAATCCTTTCAACTTTTCCCCATTCAGTATGATGTTGGTTGTGGATTTGATATGTTACTTTTATTACTTTGAGGTAAATCCTTTGTATGGCTATTTTGCTGAGGGTTTTATCACAAAGGGATGCTGCATTTTGTCAAATGCTTTTTTCTGCATCTATTGAGATAATCACAGTTTTATGTTTTTAATTCTGTTTAAGTGATGTATCACATATATTGACTTGCATATGTTGAATTATCCCTGCATCCCTGAGATAAAACCCATTTGATCATGATGTATTATCTTTTCTCCTCCTCCTTCTCCTCCTCCTCCTCCTTCTTCTTCTTCTTCTTCCTCCTCCTCTTCTCCTCTTCCTCCTCCTCTCCTCCTCCTCCTCCTCTTCTTCTTCTTCTTCTTCTTCTTCTTCTTCTTCTTCTTCTTCTTCTTCTTCTTCTCCTTCTCCTT